>NC_134367.1:129736061-129946061 GCF_035582795.1 Mycteria americana
TGTGGAGAATGCAAAAATGAAGATGCTTTTAAATTTATACCATTTAAATATGGTTCCTACATCACCTGAAGTTATTGCTCTCCCATTTGGTTCTCTAATCCCTTACATGCCTTGTTTTCGTTTGCTGGTTTCAAAGACTAAGCAGTCAGGTAATGCTGTTTATCTATTTTACACAGGTAAAAAGTACCATGCAAGAGATAAGAACTAGGCTCCTGCTATTTAATCATCTCTTCTACTAGCTTTGTGCTTTTAACAAAGGACTGATATTGACTCTCCCTTTGGCCTTTGAAGCTCCAGGTCACTTAACCAAATATCCAAATGTGTGCACTGGTGTCAGTAACAACATCTGGGAAGATCTATAGCAAAAAAATAGCAGAAGTATATCTTGTTGAGGCTTTTCTTTCCCTGTGCAAGTCAATTTCTGCATATTTCACTTGATAAAACGTCTTCTGTATTTCTGAATAGATAGTTCTTTGCCAAATTTGATTCTATACTGTTCATTGCCAAGGAAAGACAAAACCTGCAGCCCTTTACCTGATACTTTCAGTCAAAATATGTGACCAGCCTATATAGTGCAGCTGAACACCTCAACCTCAAACCATTGTTAAAACATACTTGCATATTTCATTACATTTAAGGCATGCCTATAAATGGGGCTCCCAACAGTTCAAATTCTGTTAACTCAAATGTGGTAATGAAACTAACAGTGAGGATCAAAGGTTTTTCTCATACTCTGTTTCGTTACTAAATGCATAAGGTCCGGCTGAGCTAAATGTCAGATTCTGACTTGCTTGATTTAGCCTTGCTATTTAGTAGTAATTATGGACAGAAGTCTCATTTAGGTGTATTGATCCAGTCTTTAACATGAGGAATAAATTCAGCAGCTGAGCTATGGAAACACTGGATGAATTCTCAATTCATGAATCTGTACAAAGAACAAAGAAGCAGCAACACATTTGCCGTAGCACCGATTCTTACACTCTTATGTCTGTAGTTAAACATGCTAAAAAAGCTTTTCCTCAGTGAGAAGCCACATCATGAACAACAAAAAACCTGTGGCCCACCAATAAGCCATGTATGTGGAAAGTTCCAATTCTGCCGTCATGGAAGACAGTATCCCAACTGGGGAAAGCATTTAATCATATGTTTCGGTCCATCAGAATTCATGAGAGTCCTTAAGTATGTGCTTATTTTTAAAAGATGCTTAAGTGCCATTGATTTCAAGTACATGTTTAAGTGCTGTCCTCAATATAGATGATTTCTGAAACCAGGGTTGATGGGAGTTTTATCACTGATTTTAATAAGAGCAGAACACAAACTAAAGAATTTTAAGAATGCCAAATGCTTATCCAAATTGAATGTCTACATGACAATAAGGAAAGTATAATCATATAATGTTGCATATTTATATTTCAGCTACCTAAATAAAGAAATTCTGAAATTAATGAAAAAGCCTAAGCTCCTCGTGCTAACAAAAGACATTTATCACTGAAGGGATAAGAACTTCTCTATCGCTATATCACCCTGAATTTTTACCTTTACGCATATTTTCTTATCTTAGAGGTTTGTGGGATTTTTTAAGACTAACAATACAATTTTCTGGTAAATATACTTATTTTTTAAGTTATAAAAAAATCCATAATATAATTCTATGAGAGTTACCATAATAGACTGTAACAGCTGCTATGGTCTATTGTGTAAATAAGTAATTACGGAATTTACAGACTATCATGTAAATATGTAATTATGGACTTTTTAAAATGTGCATTATTTCCTTGATAGTCTATCGTTTAAATATGTAATTATGGACTTTAAAACATGTATTATTTACTCAGACTGCAACAGCTCCTTGGGACAGAGCTGTTCTGGCCTATTGGGTAAACATGCAATTACGGAAATTTTAAAAATATGTATTATTTATTTGCTAGTGCTGCTGTCAATACATCATGATAGCCATTTTTAAATGGATACCATATAGTCAATATTCTGTCAAGTTTTCATAGGTCACTTAAAGTACCTCTCTGCGCGGTTGCGGTGCCATACAGTGAAGCCTTTGCCTTGCTAGGTATCTTACCATAGGGTCATCAAATGAAAATCAAGCAGAGGACTCCACAAATAGTTCCATTAATTGGCCTTTTCCACAAAGATTCATAAATGCAGTCAAAAGACAAGCCTTCTGTCATTTCTTTCACAATTTTAATAAAGTAAAGTATATTTCACCGTGGTTAGGGGTTGGTAGCTGATAGAATATTCCTTGGAGATTTTTCAGTAAAGCAGTGAACTTAGGATAATGCAATCAGTGGGGGGTTTATTTCCTAGGGGCCTCTCAGCCCTGAAACCAAGGATCACGTCTACATTAGCAGATAAGGCAGGGAAACGAGAGATGACCTGCACGTAAAGCAAAACAGTGCTAAGGACCCAATGTCCATATTACATACTTTTCAGATGGTTTATTAAAGGCTAGTTCTGGTCTGGCCCCACGGCAGGAATACTCCCAAGCAGCTGGAGCACACAACGTGTGCTCCTGGATGATACCTTCTGGTGTAGTTTAATCCAAGAGGAATCCAGTTGTTGTTCTGGGAGACCATTCCGTAATGAGAATCAAAGTGCTAGAAGTGGGCCTGATCCCTTCCAAACATCATTCTTGATCTGAACTAAAACACTAAGGTAGAAACATCCACAGAATACACTCCGTCGTGCCACTTGCATTCTGATTTCTGTACATCTGAAGCAGAAGACAGGTTGGAGCAGACAGTTCTGTAATTTATGAAGTATGGCATTTTTGCAATGTAAGAAACTATGAATTCCAGAAATGCTTCCGATGACAAGAGAATATTCTTCGAAGTGGTGGAAAAAAAATTATTAAGGGGGTTTCACTCATCCAAGATGGAACTTCAAAGATGTTATTACTCTGAAAAAAGGGTAATTACCGTTATCATTAAATATTTATGTTTTCAAACTACCCATAGGCCCCAATCAGAGACGAATGCTAGGTGCTCTGCAAACATTTATGAATATCCCAACCTCAAAGACTTCACAATTTAAGAAATATTATCAAATATATTATACTTTATAGAATGTTTTTTAGAAGCAAAATG
The DNA here is from genome assembly GCF_035582795.1 of Mycteria americana. NCBI lineage: Eukaryota > Metazoa > Chordata > Aves > Ciconiiformes > Ciconiidae > Mycteria > Mycteria americana. Next base: position 129,739,160 of record NC_134367.1, read on the forward strand.
AATGTGTTCTTGGGCCAAAATGTATGCACTGAGTCTATGATCTGCTGTGTCTGCATCTATATATCAATAATTCTAACATTTAGGCATGATTTTCCTAATAGACCATAGCAAAAAGCAGAACCAGAATAACTTATTCTTGTAAATATATAGGACAGTTATATAGTATGGGACTGTGTTACACTTCAAACAATCCTATCCTTATGTTGGAAATAGGAGTGGTATTGCCATTTACCTAAAATTATCTCCTCAACTAGAAAAGGAGAGAGAAGAAAGATAAAACTCATAAAAGAAAAAATATTTTACAGATAAGGTATATTGCCATATTAAGATATATATATTACTCATTTTTACTAAGGCTACTTTCTCTATAGTCTACAAGCCTCATGTAATAATAAAGCCCTAAGAATTGAACCTAAATAGAAAACACTACACTGGGATGTTTAAACAAGAGTACTGATAAAAACAAAATAATTTCCATCCTACTACGAGATGGTAGGGCATCGGCTGGAGGGAGACTGAGTCCAGCTGTCAGCTGTCAGCTCAACCCTTCGGGATGGGTCTGAGCTAACTGGAGGGAGTCTGGAACTTGAGCTCTGAGGAACAGGGGAAGAAACTGGGATTGCTTAGTCCCAAGAGGAGATGACAGGCAGGGACACAGTAATGGTCTTCAGATACATGGAAGACAGAGAGGAGTGAATAGACTCCTCTTTATGTCCAATTTAGATAGGACAAGTGGTAATGGCATTCAATATGGCAAGGGAGATTTAGGTCAGTGGGTTGCCCAGGAAGACTGCAAAAACTTTGTTGCAGAAGGTTTTTAAGAATGGAGTGAACAAACTTTCACCAATAATGGCATGGCTATCCTGCCTTTGAGAAAGCAAGATGGCCTCTTGAGATCCTTTCCTGTCTTGTTTCTACAGGGCTTTATGCTCCAGAACTAACCACAAGCCCACAACTGTAAACTCAGTTTTATGCCTAAAAAGCCGATGAAACCCACTGAAATTTTAAACAATAAAGAACTCAAAAATATGCTGAATAACGTGTCTTTGATACAGTCTAAATAAGGATAACATGCATATTTCAAGACCATACTTCATTTTAGTTCCCCTGAAAAAGAATATACAATAATACTATCTGTGCAGAGATAACCTTAAAGAAAACTTCACACTGATGAGTCATTAGCTGTGCATAAATAATGCTTTTATTATATGCAACGTTAGTATGGCCGATTATTTGTCAGGACTCTGACTACACCAACAGGCTCTGCAACCTCTTCTGCCCCCTACCCAGGGGTCTGGCTGCCCATACTCAAGGCCAGCTCTGACACGGGGCCAGACTGCACCAGATTGTTCTAAACTGTGAGAAAGAGAGGTGTGAGAAGATACTTTCTTACCTCCCTGTATGTATCAGTAACATATATGCTACTTTCAACTTTAAAAAGGTCACACTGTTTATTTTTGAAAGGCAGAAAAAACTGTTTCATCCCAACCTATCGTTCATTTAGCAAGAGAAAAAAGCTGACAAGAAAATGTATAGGAGACAGGAACTACAGCCTAAACAAGCGACAAATGTAGGCCCTGTTAAAATGAGAAACAACACTCCACATCTGGAACCCAGGAGCTTTGAAATCTCCAGCCATGAAGAGGATTTTCAGCTCTCTGTGATGAGTTCCACTGATGATTATGGATTTTCTGTAATAATAACCCTGTCTTTCTAAAAGAAGTTGGAAATTTTTATTCTCTGGGCCACGGTACTTCACCACCAGTGTAAAGCAGGTAAGTTTTAGGAACATGTAGGAAGACTTGTATGCTACTCGCTGCAGGCTTGCAACCGAACGATAGGATTTCCTTCCAGAACCCGAGAATCTGCTATACTCCTTGCTCTTTTGAGCTGTTTATTCTGGAGCTCAGCCTGCATTTGCAAGGTCATGCCGGATACTACTCGTCACACTATGTTGCTTATGCGTGAAATCCTCATTTTGTGCAAAGCTCACAAATATATATTCATGTCATAGTATCTTAATGTCCAGGGATAGTTTGAGCATGCAAAAGTGAGGGTGGCTGCCACACATGCTCTGCATTATTGTGGCAAAATAAGGCAAAGCGGAAAGTTGTCAGTTTGAGACTGGAAATCTTATGGGAAGGTTAACATAGCTGCACTTCTGGAACTAGGTGGCTGCTAAAATAAGACCTTGACTTCTGTGTCTGCAAGTAGTTACATGTGAAGTCGACATGCCAAATTGGAAGCAGTGTCCATTTTGTAACAGTAATTATTATTGTGAAGCCATTTTCAAGGTGGGATTATGGGCACTAAACCGCTGGGACTGACTGTGGTGCCCATGCGTTAAATCCTCATTTTGTGCAGACTTAATGAAAAAGATAGTTTCTTGTAATATGTTCTGTTTTGTCAGTTGCTCCTACACAGCAGTATAGGGATGCTTTCTTTGTGCTTAATACATGCAGTGATAATTTTTCCACATGCTCTTTCTGTTAATGTTCCACCACAAAACATTCTGTTAAACTGGAATTAAGGTTGTAAATATGCATTAATAAGTTAGAGTAAATTCTGTACTAATTGACTGCCCATACAACCTCACTGACATCGATGGAGAAAAAGCTGCTGAAGAACATTACGAGCTGGATTCTTATCCCAGAAATGCTACTCTATCTCCACGTGCAGGGGTATGACACAGAATCAGATCCTGTCCTGAAGTTTATAAGAAACACATGCTGGACTATCAGGAATGCAAGATTCAACTCAGGCTTTACAAACATAAAGGACAGGATTGCTAAAGCACTCATCAGGGGCCTAAATCTGCTCTCATGGCAGTAAATGACATTTTTACCGCTGACATTAATGACAGTAGAACTAAGCCAGTAATCAGCACTTTTGGAAATCCTATCCTTTGTGATTCGAATTAAACAAAATAATTTAGGTTTCTTTTTTTCTCTCTGGTAACCTCTTTGTAAAGTCTTATCAGCCTTTCACCTATAGTTACATCACAGGATGCACCACACATCCCTAATTTACTTTATGTTCCAGCCACATAAAACCCATCCTGCTGGCAAACCCCCTGCTAATTCCTTGAGGAATCAAAGTCAGTATTATTTTTCCTCTTAGCCTTGACAGATCTGTCCATTCTTGTGGCTGAAATTAAAATATTTCTTTTCTTTCAGTTTCATAAGATCATATTGTATTGTTAACATATTAGGCGAGAAAACAGTATCAGAGAGCAAGCAAATCAGACAATAATTAACAGAAAATTAAATAACAGTAATTAATAAAGTTACCTTCCAAGTAGTCTCTGAATGATAATACAAAAATTCACAATAGTGTTCTGAAGCTTGGTTTACTCCTACCTGTAATTTACTTTGAGGTCTTAGCATAAAAGGTGCTTAGAATTGAAAAATATCATTATTAGCATAAAAATGAGGTATGTTCTACCCATTTTGTGTATTAATTTAGCAGAATATATTATTACACAACTTTATACTGTAAGCACAAGGTCACACAGGATATGACTTGTCACACCGTGTTGCCTATGCATGAAATCCTCATTTTGTGCAGAGCTCCAAAATATATATTCATGTCAGAATATCTTACTGTCCAGCGACAGCCTGAGAGTTTCATTCTATTACATACTGGGGAAACAGATTCAGCATCATTTGAGAGGTCTCTTCTTCTCTCAATACCCGAATGAACTCTCATTAATCAAAAAACTACAAACACTCACTAAAAGGGAACCAGGCCCATTAATGCTCTCTTCAGTCTGAGACAAAATTATATCCATTCTAAGAGTATTTTTTTATCATTTCTGTGTGACTATCCCAGTCAAACAGCCAAAATATGGCATTGATTTCATAAAATTAGTTACCAGAAAACAGAACCTAATTTAACTAAATACAGTAAAGGAAATTGTTTCTAGGGGTGGAATTTCACTGGCACTGCCAGTGTTGCATTAACTGCACAGATCTCAAGACAACCCTGGAGATAACATGACCTTCTCCAAACTTCCAATCAGCCTGGTAAGCATATATTAAAAGTTCAAGCTTTGCTTACACTGAACATACCGATGTTTGTAGTTTGATAAGCACCAGTTCCTAACTCTGTTAACTGCCTGCCCATCAACTCCTCATTGTTTTGCCCAGCTTTAAACGTTTTTCTCCTCTAAACACATCCATACTGAAGAACAGGAAACAAAAAAATTCTTTGAATATTAAGTCTCAGGGAAGCCTTTTTTCTACCAGACATAAAATTGAGATTACTGTATAAGCAGTTTCAAGTGGGACAGCTTGCTCCACAAAATCCTTAAATCTAAGGAAATGTCAGTTTGCATTAAGAAAAGAAATATTACCTTGGTCTTCAATAAAACAGCAGAAAGCAGTAGCAGTTTAGAGATCAGAGCAAATAACCAGTGTAGCCTCCAGACCAGAACAGCAGGTTTGACATGATATTCAGGTAAATAGCCAGAACAGAACAGCAATTAACAGTTAACAGGCCACTTAAATTAAGAGCTTTCTTTGAGAAAACAGCCTCAGACCTTCAGAGACTCTAGGAACTGACAGTTCAAGCAGGAAGTAAAGTGGCAAAAAATCGAAGTGTATGGGGAATTTCCTCAACAGGCCTTTTATCCACAGTGCCTGGCCTAAATGTAGATGTGGGGGAATGTAGCTGCAGAGAGGAGGGAATAAAGAGAGGAAAGGAAACAAGAGATTTTGAGCAATGACCTTCTGAGAAATGAAAACAGAATTTTCTTCACTAATGTCTTCAGAGCCAAAATTTTACATGGTTTAACATTAGCGCTAACCTGTGCTTTGTAACTGTCATGCAACTTGCCGCCACAACACCTGGTAATGCAAGATAGCCGCCTTTGTAGACAGAGGGTTTGTCAACAGAGGGTTTGTAGACAGACATGAATCTTGTGCAACAGCTATCGCTTGCAGGCCACTCTGACACTCCCTCAGTGCACTGTGTGCTCCCACAGGCCCAGCAAAGAGACAATCACACCAGAGAATCAAACCCGCAGTCCTTGTACAGTCACACCCAGCAGTGGCACCGATATGCATCTCCACATTTCTGTTTTCCTCATTGTTTCAATGTACCACCACCACGCTGATATGACCACGGGCTTCTCAACATCATAACAATAAACAACTGTAAAACCCGCTGCCTTGGGAAGGGGCGTGGACAAGCATGAAAAGAAGGTATCTCAAACTCCCAGAGTCCCAACACCCTTTTTTATTTACAGTGCCTCCGAACTCTACAATGTCAAGCATTTTTCTTTCATTCATGAATTTGACCTCCACAAACTTTTTAAGTCAAGCAGTTCAAACAGAAATAAAGAAAGGTGTACGTCTCTCAATCTCCCATAGCTCAATGCACTCTCAATTCGGGACACATGGGAGCACAGCCCCAGAAATATACATAGGTTCAGCACTGTGTCAGAAAAAGCCTGGAACCAGCCACCTGTCTTCCCCAGCCCCTACATCCTACTACCACAGCGGTCATTTTGCTGGTCCTTCTGCTCCCAGCCTCTACCCTGACAAAATAGCCTGCAAAACCCTGGAAGCAATACACACATTGCCACCTGCCCAACACCGATACGGGGATGAGCGCAGTGCAGGAGGACATGCAGCCCATGCGTTCATACCACAAAACCAGGGGAGGCCACTGCCTGTTAGCCAGATCCAGGAGGGCAGAGGTGCCAAGTCAGTTTTACAGCTTTCTAGCATGGAGATGTGTCTGGGGCCAGGGGACTTTTTGATGGACGCCTGGGAGCAACACTTGCAGTCTGCTTGAAAGGGTCATTTCCACATTTCACAGCAGTGGCCTATGGGGGGCCCAGTGTCAGATCAGCAGTCTGGGGGCTGGGTGTTGGCAGGGGGAGGGAGCCAGGTGCCTTTCTGGCTGTTTCATAGGGCCCACTGGGGCGTGGGGGCAGTTCTGAGGAACGCCAAGAGCAGCTAAACCCCTTATTTGGTTGAGGGAGGTTGGGGGCAAGAGGGTTTGAGGGGAAAAGAGTTTAGGAGTGAGGGTGTTTTGGTGCAAGGAAGATTGGGGGTGATGCTGTTTGGACAAAGCTGTTCGGGAGCAAGGGAGAATGAACAAAAGCATTGGGGGCAAGGATGTTTGGGAGCAAGGGCTTTGGGAGGCAAGGACCCTTGAAGGTTGAGAGTGTTTGAGGCTGAGGACACTTGGAGGCAAAAGCACTGAGAGGTGAGAGCATTTGCAGGGCAAAAGCATTTGGGGGACAGGGCATTTGGGGACAAGGGCATTTGGCAGCTAGAGCGTTTGGGTGTGAGGGTGTTTTGGGGAGAGGGTCTCAGTGCTGCTGCCAGCTCCCGACCGCCTCCTCTGGTCCCCACGCTCGCTCTGCGATGCGGCTCTCGGACACCGGGAGCAGGAGCCGCATCCAGCCCCCCCCCCACCCCCCGCCCCCCGCCGCCCATTATGGGGCCTCTCGCTCCCAAGGAGCAGAGCCTCGCGAACGGGTAGGGGCAGCGGCGGACCCCCCCCTCGCCGGGCCGGGCAGCTGCCTGCGCCCGCCGGGGCACCGCGGCAGCGGGCGGGCGGGGGGCGCGGCGGGGCCGGCCGCGGGGGCGGAGCCGCCAGTCAGCGCCGGGCGCCGTGACCCCGGGGCGGGGAGGCGGCACCGCGGCCGCGGGCACGGGGACAGGGACAGGCTGCCCCTGTCCGGCGCAGCGAGGGGGGCGCAGCGAGCCCGGGGGCAGCGCGGCGGCGTGCACACCCCGTGTCCCCCCCCCCCGCGACACACACAGACACACACACACACACAGAGACACACACACACGGCACGGCACCGGGCGGGGGGAGCCAGCTCGGCCCCCGCCCCACCGCCCGCCCGGGGAGGGCTGGGGCGCCGGTCCGGCCGCCGCAAGCTCAGCACTTACCCGGGCCGCGGCGAGGTGTCGGCGGGCGGGCTCCGGCAAGCCGCTACTGCCGGGGGCCGGGGGGGCCGGTTGGGTTTGGGGGGGGTTCCGTAATCCAACAGTCTTTGGGCTGCCAAATGTAAACACTCCGCCATGATTTCTTTGTTTAGATAATTGAACCTGCCTCCCTCTCCCTCGCCGACTCTCGCTCGCTTTTATTTATTTATTTCCCCCCCTCCCGTCATCATCATCATCATCATTATGGCTTGTGTGGGGTGTTTTTTTTTTTTTTTAAAGGTTGTTATTTAGTAGCTGCATTTAACAACTGCTGGTTTTACAAATATTTATGTGTATATCTATTTATGTATAAATATATACATATGGGGGGGGCGATGGGAGGCATTAAGGAGAGGAAGTTGTTCCCGCTGGGCTGGGGGTTGCGTGTCTTCCTCCTTGCTGCAGCCAAGGCTCCCGCTGCCGGGGGCCGGCGGGGCCGGCGTGCGGCGGGGCCGGGGCTGTGGGTGCCGGCGGGCGGCCGCGGCCGGGGCAGCGGCTGGCGGGGGCAGCGAGGGCGGCGCGCCTCGCCGCAGCACCGCGCTCGCCGGCGCTCTCCTGCGAAAGGCAGGGTTTTCCGAACGCATCACCCGCTCCAGCGGGAAGGTAGCAGTGTGCTGTGGGGGAGACGGATGGAAACTTCCAGATTTAAGTTTCTTCACGGCATTTCCTGAAAATTCAAGCTCGACATGAAAGCAAGCTTGTTATTATTATCTATTATTATTATGCGGGAATGCCCCGTCAGGAAATATAGTTACAGTTTTGTTACAGGAAATTTACAGGAAGCATTAGCATGACTAAATGTTTCACTTACATTCCTACTTTGGCAGCAAGTTTCTCCATTTGGAGGTATGAGAATATTTCTTGTGTCAATACTACTTGAAAAAGACTCCAGTGCACTTCGTCAGTGTCCATAAATCCCTTTTCATAGACTTGATCCCATCAGATCACAACTTCCCAGGACTCTTGTGGAAGCACCCTGGGAGGATGCAGGAGGCTGTGGTGCCGAGCACGTCAGCCGCCTGGGAAGGACCTGGTGCCCCACATCTTCCACAGGGCATTCGAGGAGTTGTAGACGCCACGTCACTCAGGAATTGTGTGGAAGACTCTAGAAATTCTACCTGGCTTGTATTTTGCTACTTTTTGTATCAAGGAAGAGCACTGCCTCCCTCTCTCTCCTGACTACTTACTTAACCATCATTCATTTCTAGGAGGTCTTCAAATGCTATGAAATGTACAGCATTTCAAGAGTTATCTTTGCTGCTGATGTGTAGAAAGCAATACCACAAAGACAATTTAAAAAATCATTATATAGAAAAATAAGGTGATTTACTTACACTGTTATACAGTGAAGATAAAATGCTTAGTGACAGCGTGCCAATCATCAAACAAGTTCCCAATACATTTTCCCCTGAAACCGTTAGTACGATAATGATCGCCATTCCTATAGCCAACTGCCTCTGCTTTGAAAATAAAGCAATGACTTGTGCATTATTGTACCATAACTATTGTGTCTGCCTTTGGCAGAGGTCCTCGTTCTGCAAAGGGATCACCAGTCTGGACCCCCAAACCTCCACTAAGTCCCACTAATCCCTTGTAAAGCCATTGTTAGTTCTTGGGGTAAGGATCTCTCTTTATGTACAGCAAGCACAGAGAAAAATAACAAAAAAGGAGTATACATGTATATTACACTGGCACGGACTCTTTCAGTCAGTAAGAATACAGGGTTGCGTTACAAGTTACCATTTCAGAACTGCACAGTTATTTGTAAACTATTTTACAATAAAATACTGGGAAGTTGATTGGGTCATGGCCATTAGTCAATCAGAGCAGACAAATACCCATGCAGGCCTTGGAGTTGCTCTGAACAGCTTGGCAGCTCTCAGGCCACCCCTCACAGTTTGACATTGCTCCCGTATCTCATATACCAAAACAAACACCATCACTTAGTTTTTCACAGTGACCCCAGCCCTGCTGTCCTACTTTTTTCTTGTTCTTTTAAACAGAAGTTTGAGAATATTTCCTAGTTTCTGCTTTCTCCTCTTCCCTCTTAAAGGTTGTGCTATTTGCTTATGATTCTATTTTTATTTCTTTGCCAGGATTTCATTGCAATCTCCCCTTTGTGGAATTTATACTTGTGGCCATTTAAATTCATTTCAGGCTAGAACTTGGCATAAAAGTTCGCAGCTTCTCAGCCAGATTTGAATTACTATATTTAATCTATCCTCAGCTCTTAGGCTTTTTTTTTAAATGAGAGTGAAGATAGAAATAATTTTGTTGTGGTTCCAAATGGTGGCATCATGCCGTACTGATTTCAGATCTTGTCTTCATTCCACTAGCTGTTCAAAGGGACATGCCAGAGCATTTGAGACATGACTTTAGAAAGGTGTTGCTTTACAATCGCTTAAAAATGATTTTTTTCAGCATAAAACTTTGTGAAAATTAGGCATTGTGGATGCACAAGGGTATTTTTATTGCATTCTTAGATATGGCTCACTGAACAGTGAAACCAATTTTCATGTGATCTTACAGAGGGCAAAAGTCTTTGTTATGCTTTGACAAATAAGTTTTGCACAAATTTGTTTATTAATTGTGTTACTAATTTTTGTGAATATTCAGGCAGTGCTGTGTTGGCCTCCGCAGCTACAAAGAAGAGAGAATGACAAGCAGATTTTTATTAAACTAGATTACATTGGATAGCTTAAATTTCCTGTCTCTATTCATCAATTTAAAAAACAAATGCAGTACTTCATCTAATATGAATTCCATTGTATAAGTCCAGCAGAGTAATTGCTCAAGAAATGTTTCTACCAAGTCAAACTTCTGTTTGCTTCAGGATTTTTATTGTTCAACTTTTTTACTACAGTGCCTGCACAGTAGAACATGGCAGAGCTACTGGTAATATTAAATAAATGTAACTAAGATAATATTGTTTATCGCAGCATACGCATATGTGATGAAGTGGATCCTCTGATAGATCCTATAGTCTTTCAATAACTGCTGGCTAGAGACAGCATGTCACCAGTCAGATTGGCCATCATTTTCCAACCTCTCGCTTCTCAGACAGTAATTCACAGCTGTGGAGAGTTATGGAAAATCATACCAGACCAGCATGATAGTATTTCCTCTCGCTTTACAGAGCTGTTAATGATTTATTTTATAATTAGCTATTGTATCACGCTACCATGTAATGAGCACAAGCGCAGAGGACCCCACAGTACTGCAGAAAAATGGAATAAACGTCAGTCTCTGTCTCGAGAGCAAGGAGTGCAAAATGCGGCAGATTCATGACTGAGTAAATACTGACTGCACCTCTTAACTTGTGTAGTCAGCAGTACGCTTACTGCATGCTTTAGAAAAGGCTGGTAGATCTTAAGGATGAGACTACTTACTGGCCTGAATGGGAATGTAAGTAGAGGGATGGGTTCTGACATGAGGATCATAGGAGAAAGTGTGCAAAGACCTGTAATAATAAGATCATACTTGAGTATCTTTATGATCTGGTGCATGTAGTATCTCATTCTGGAAATGGGTGCTGTAAAAGGCTATTTTGCAGACAAAGTTTAAAAGAATGTTGCAGGTTTTTAAAACTACAGAAAGAAGCTCAAATAAAGGGAATACACACATTTTCCTCCATTCTTCTCATTTGAGGGTTAAGTATTTATGCTAAATTAACTAGTTCCTTTGCAAAGCTGTTTTCTATATTAGTTTACCTTCTCTGAGATTGCATTTGAAATGTGTGTGTAGAAAAGCACAGTGATGTGTAGACTGGGAGTATTTTAATCAATGCAATATGACAATGTATCCCTTAGTTATAAAATGGTTGCAATGTGAGAGCTGTGTAATAAGCTGCACTGTTGTACAAGGGAGTAGAAAAGAAGATCTTAAAAAACAGCAGTAAAAGCCTGTTGCCTAAAAGGATAACATCCAGATCCTAAAATAAGGTTGAGATTAAATCTGTCAGTGTAAGAGCATGCATCTACTGGACCAAAAAGAAAAGAGCCAGGTGCTGAGTTTCTTTTTTGCGAGCAGATCTTTTCACTGTAAATGTGGGTAAAAGCAATTATGTGAGAAAATATGAAAAATAAAGTTTTCTTTGAGTGCTTTGCACCGAGTTAACAAATTGCTATTGCACAATAGTAACACTGCATTAATTATGTCACTATTTTTCCTTCGTGATAGATTATTGTTAGTAATTCATCACTGTAACACATTAATAGTGGTATTAGTTTTTAAACAGAACAATCATATTAGTAGCTTACTTGTCATATTAGTGAAAATTAACAAAATGATGAAAAATTGCTACCAAGGCTTTGGGGCTCTAACACTGCAAGGAAATCACTTTTTCCCAATCCAGCAGTTTTTCAACGAGCATATATTTTCTTGTAAAGATAAAGAGACTGTTTTACAGTGTTCTCTGTCCAAAAGCCAGGAGCCATTTCAAAATATTTATGCCGTCCTTTTAATGCCAAATGTGTGTATTCTTTTATGATTCTAATACTGTATGTTCTGCCTTTTAAAAGCCTGAATGCTGTCATTCACAACCCCTGGCATGAGGCTGTTTGAGGCCATTAACTCCCTTTTTGCTCAGGATTGTGAGTCTGTACTGTCCAGCCTACTTCTAGAGTACAATACAACTGCCCTTCTAAGGGATTAAGCTACATCTCCTACAGAGGCACTGTCTGTGAACTTGTCTTACATGCCTCCAACCAGTCACTTACATGATGATTTTGTTTGGGTTTTTTTGTTTGGAAAGCAGATAGCTTCAGGCCTCTGTGAGCATGCTCCTCCCCACTTCTTCATCCTGTCCTTTTATATTTCCAGCATCTTTTTCTCTGGCATGGTATCTCTCGCTAATAGAGAAAGATGATGTATGGATTTCCCTAAGATCTCTAACAGTAACAACCTGAATTAGGTAACAGGGTTATAGAGTGGGATTTCCTGTTCCCTCCCTCATGAACATCTGGTGCCTCAGAATCAAGAAAAGATAAAACATTGCCCAAACCCTGAGAATCCTGTTCGGAAGCGGTGTCACTGGTTTTGCCTGCTGCTTTGTGAAACCAGGAGGCAAATCTCCAACCTCTGATCTGTTTAAAAGCCAGCGAAACACAACATTTTCCCCATTTATGCAACTACTTTGGGTTGGCTGTTTTATAATTTACAAAGCAGTTTCTTTGGCTTACATCTGCTAATTTAATGGAAGACATGAATAGCTTTCATTTGATTAACAACAGAATGTCACACTGGAAAAATAAGTATTTATTGCCAAGCAATAGGCCACAATGAAATCAAGGGTCAAATTGGACATACCCTTTATTCAATAATCAGTTGAACCCAGTCAGTCAAATGCAAATGAAATGGTAAATTTATTGAGTTTTCAGAATGACCAAAAAGTAGCCTTTATATTCAAGGCTTGTCTCTGCAAGATTGCTTCCTTTGAACATAGACAAAACCACTACTACCATAAGCTGGAACCATCCTCGGGGAGGCAGACAGCTGAACGAGACTGCACCAACCACAAACGTGACCCACACATACAATAGGGTTAATAACAATGACCTTATTGCAAAGATTAATTAATGCTTATAAAAAGCTTTTATGCTCTAAACTGCTATCGTATTGGCCAGGCCACAGCATCTCTGTGAGCAAAAGTCTGTGCAACTGTGACACCTAGACTGTGCTTTGCTGAAAAAAGTTCCTCAGGAAACATCCATACTGACATTGGGACCAGCTTTATAATGACCCCCAAGTCCCTATCCACTGGCCATCTGCCCTGAAAGCCTCTCGGCTTCTCCCATGGCAACAAGTCTGTCTAGGATTGGAAGTGCTGCTTGAGCTCCCAGATCTCAGCTGGGGCTGGCCCCTCTCCCCGCCTTTCCCATTCATGTATGTAGAACTCACCTAGGCATGGCACAGCTCACACAAGGGCTGCAATGTCAGCCAGTGCCAGTCCCAGGACCCCCTGCTCTGGAATTCCCTTCTTTGGTACTCAGCTTCTTCTCTGTATTTTTATTAACAGCAAACAAAGCCATGGGGAGAAGCAAGTGGCTTAGATGACCTCCCCCGGTATGTAAACAACAACAGAGAAGTAAAGTTGGTATTTTACTGTCCCTTTTCTGAAATTTAATTTTTCAAATAATTCTAAGCTCTTAAGGTGGTGTGCAAAAGACGGCTGCAAGCAGCTGTAGCACTTTAAAATGAAAATCTTCTCAGCAATGTTTATAAAGTTGTGCATGTATTGTGGCACTGATTTTAATACAAAAACATTAGATTGACATCAGATCTACACATAACATGCATTTGACTGACATGGGCATTTATTATACATTGATGTGACATATGCCAAGCATAACAACAGCTCTGACTGACAACACAGTGAAAAAGGACTTGTGTTATCCACGTTCAATTCAGAACGTTTCCATCCTTCCCTATTTAGTGGTAATAATTGTGCCACTCATATGAGAAGATATTTTTGGAGTAATACAGCACTGCAAATTGGCCCAAGTGGCACTTAAGTCCACAGCAGAAAGAGCAAGAGGTCTTTTTAGTCTCTAGGCATTTAGAAAAGATAACATAACTAGGGCTCCAGTGAATTGGAGTTGTCAAAATTCACACCTAAGAGAAAGGGGGTGTTGGGCCTGTTGCCAGGAAACAGCATCTGGTATCACATTTCTAAAAGGATGCATGCATATGAATGCAAGTGGGAGCTGCAGCATGATAAATCTATCACAGAAATTGCACCTCCTCATGTCTGCTTTGTGGCACCCGCCCATACGAACTTCCTTGCCCTGATTCCTTAACAATACTTTACTCAACAGCCAGAGACGTGTAGGCAGGCATTTGCAGGAACAGTTACAGGTTCATCTTCACAGTGTGGCCAGTGCTACAGACTATGTCCAGGGCCAGAAAGCAAGCTTGACTACTCTTCATAATACTAACTGCTTGCACAATATTTAACTTGCTCCCTGGCTTAGTTCTGAGGCCACACTTAGCACACGGTTGTGTGGACAGGACTGCACTAAGCTTGCCTCCCGCCATTCTTCACAGTTCTCCAGCACCGTCCCAGCAGCCTTTTAACCTCGAATATTTTCTATGCCCTGATGCCATACTCCATGGTATGGCAACAAACTCTCACAGTGTTTCAGCTACTGTGAACAAAGGCACGCACACACACAAGAATAATTCTGGTGTATGGACATGGGGACATCACACAGAGCTCAGAGGAGACCCAGGCTCAAGTGCTATGCAGTGTAGTCATGACCAGCTAATCCACCTTGCCGTTAGGGGCAGAAGACATATCTGTCCCTGCTTTATTAAGGGGGGATAGACACAGACCTAGAAGACGGAAGAGAATAGAAGGGAGTAATACTGGAAGTATCACCTATTATCAAGGGCATTGAAATAGCTTGCTAGTGGAGATTAGAAATACTAACTCTAACTTTTCCAAGACTGCTGAGTTTCTTTGTACGACAGAAATCTCCAGAACATATTCTGGTAGAGCCAGGCAAAATCTTTACTGGAAATTCCAGTCCCTAGGCAGGCTCTCCACTCCTAGCAATGTGTGAGCAGACGACCAAGGACTGTGGGAACATCTGGTGTCCTGACAAGGTTCCCAGGACTGTTTTATGACGTGATGCTGTAATTGTAATAATTAATATTGAACGGACAATATATTACTGAGTTTTCATAAGTTTACAGACACACAAATAACTTGCTAGTTCACCAAATTATGAAACACACTTATTGAAGAAGTAAAAACTAAATAAATAACAGGATATTGTTCTGGGCACCCATTCTACCACTGACATCAGCACAGCTTTCACAGACTCTATATACACCCAGTGCAGGCCCAACTTAAGAGCTCTTTTTTAGACAGAATTTCTGTTCACTCTCAGTATGGGCCATAATGCAGAAAATGAAGACATTTTCTTTTTTTTTTTTCCATTAATTCCCAGTAATATCTTTCTTTGTTCTAAAGTTTACATGATTTTCCCAAACAGATTATACTTCTTAGGTATGTAAATTTGTTAAAACTTAAACTACCTGACATCATTTAAATTGAGGCGGAAAAGGAGATTTAGGAACTGACAATGTAAAGGCCCTTTCCTGAAGGAAGAAATAATTTCTTTTTTTAAACACAGCATCTCCCCTGCTTCCCCACTAAGAGAATAGCTGTTGTATGGTAAAAGCAGGTCATGAAAAGTTTTAATTGTCCAGGTAGGTGTTAGTCCAGGGCAAAAGAGAGGAAAAGCTGGTTGAGGAAGATATACAATAAGTTAATGTTCCCACAAATTATTTCTTGCCGTGTATTTAAAAGGCCTTTTATTTCAGACGGCCTTTGGCACTGTAACTGTTCTGTGGATAAGGAGCAAATTCATTTTACAGAATGTCAATCCTGTGTCTCTACATGACTGTTATATTCATTTTTAAGTAAGCCCTTGGCATACCATTTTGTTTTATTTATGGTCGTATTACTAATTTTAATTACATTAACCTTGTATATTTGCAATCTTTTAAACTGTGTTTTGTAATAAAGCACCTGGGTACTCTTGGGCAGCAGGCAGTGTACAGGCACATTTTCTGAATAGAGAATCCATCATATATTATGATTATTTACATCACATCTGAAGTTTATCAGAATATTAGGCTTTTTTATGGTCGTATTTACGCTAGTATTAATAGGAATAGTTCTTTCAAACTAAAGGAGTGTTGAGTGGCAAATCATTGCTTTATGTTAGAATCTGTCAATAGTTGAATAGGACAGTATTGCATTCCAAGCTGGAAGGCATTGCTTTCTATAGGGTCATCGCTGCTAATATATACATTTCATGATAGTAATTACCAGACCAATGCTGATCTTTCCTAGTTTTCTGCAAGCAAAAACAATCTCTACCTTATGAATAGCAGTGGTGTTGCTGTTGAAAGTGACAGAAAACTATGCCATAACTTAATGATTTCTTGATCATGGTAAACTGAATACCATTCCTGTCACTTACATGACTTATAGAACAGATAAGCAAGGAAACAATAATTTGGGGCAACAAAATCTAACTATAAAGATGACTTAAATTTCTGCAGAGATAGGCAAAATAACTTACGTAAATATTTTTGAAAAGAGAAGTTTTAGCTAAAAGTAAAAAGACAGCAAATACATTTTTATGATAAAATTTCAGTCCTTCCCTGCAGCAGTCTGCTAATCTCTTGGCCAAGAAAATCTAGTCTAGTATAAATCTAATGCATTCAAAGGGGCTACAGACTAATCAATTTTGGTTTAATCTTACAGTGTTCTCAAGCTAACTTTGCTATAAAGAATAGGTAATATACATTAAGACCATCGCTTTGGATGTGTTTCTGAGGGCTTATTCTGTTCCACTGAAGGCAGTTAAGAGCTTTTTGACTGATTTCTGGACATACAAGTTTAAACTGGATCATACAGAAGACTGCTAAATATTTTTTTGCAC
The DNA here is from genome assembly GCF_035582795.1 of Mycteria americana. Lineage (NCBI taxonomy): Eukaryota > Metazoa > Chordata > Aves > Ciconiiformes > Ciconiidae > Mycteria > Mycteria americana. The sequence goes on from NC_134367.1 coordinate 129,755,565, forward strand.
TTTTAAACTGCAGAAGCGAAGTAATTTATTTGCTTGATACTGCTGTTCAACTGTTTTAGGATTCAGTCCTATAAGGACTGATTTCTTTGAATGTTATTTTCTGTGTTGCTCATTACTTTCTAGGATCAACTGTCTTACTAGAAGATTCCTAACACTGATTTGAGAATGCACTTAATATAAAAACCTGAAAGGAAATTTTATCGTAGAATTTACCTCTTCAGTGCAATGCATGGAGCTGTTGTCACATGCCAGTTAATTGTAACAGTTAAATATTCTCTCTTTATTCTGCATATTTACCCACAAGAAACTTCTGCAGATATATATACCAAAGATGTCAGATCAACTGAAGAGATTTGTTAAGTTTTCAATTTTAAATATGCATTGCAAAATAATAGGTGTATTGCAATTATAAGAAATGTCCAATGTTTAGTTTACATAATGCATTTAATAAAATATTTGGAAGTAATTAGTAATTGATACTTTTAAAATATACTGCTTTCTTCTAATTGTCAGCAATGATCCCTATCATTTACTACTAAGAAGTAGGTCAACTAATTTTTTGTGCATATGAAAATTGCAATTTAGAACTGGAAGCATATCAAGAAGTTGTACGTTGTTATGGTGAGCAAATACATTTCCTTGTAGGCCTGTTCAATGTAAACAATAGTGGAGTGTAGTTTACATATCATATTCCACAAGATGTTTTTATAGCCTGCTGTGATTTTTTTTAATTGTACCTATAATAATATTATTTATCGAGATCCTTTTAATTAATTAGAATCATTCAAATTAATTATGAACATTTTTTCTTTAAACCAGCCTTTCTTTTGCCTTACATGTCTGTTGCCTTAAATCTTCTGAGATTCAAATTCTGGATGGACAAGCCACATTTCCAGGTCTTTCCTCTGTTTTGGGTTATTTGGGCTGGTTTTGTCTAACACGGTTAAGGATGTCAGAAGCAATATGTACTCAGTGCATTAGTTTGGCAACTGCACAGAAGGCCACCATTTGAGAGCTGGTCTGTGCCAGGGTCAGTGTGGTTCAGGTGTGCTGCAGAGACAATGTATTCCCGTAGAATGGGGAGATAAGATTTGTGATGACCTGTTCCATGGCCTGGTGAAACTAATAGAAAGCTCCTACTGCATACCTGCACTCTATAGGCTGATGTATACAGTGGGAGTACTGCCATCCTCGAAAGAGACTACTGTTTACTGCTCTTCACCTAAAGCATTTCCAGCATCTAGATGTCTCAGGGAAATGGGGCAAAAGGTGTTTCTTGAAGGTAAAAAAATAAGCTTCCAGAGGGTACAGAAGAACTTCAAATTCCAGAGGGAATTAGATGCTAGGAAGCAAGAATATCCCAAAGTGGATAAAGCTGTGTGCTTAAATCCTGCTGTTTCCCTCATCTCCCATATCAGCACAGCTAAAAGTATATAGGCATGCTAAGATTCTATATCAATGTGGTGCTCATAAAAGTGAGAGATTAACAACAGCGTGACACGATGACCCCTCAAATCAACATCGTGTTTGAAGAGGTATTATTGTGCCATGTGTGGCTTCTCTAAAAATGTTAATAAGCTGGAGATGCGTGAAAACGCTGCAAAACAGAAAAACCTAATGGTGAGTGGATTGCAAGAGGCCACAAATAAATGCAAGCTTTACTATTGCAATTACCTTGATTTCCTCCGGAAACACAGTACATGTGCAAAAAAATCAGCTCTCCAAAGAACCTTCTTACACATGTCAAAGACAACTGCCTTTCAGATAATGTTTTGGGTATTCTGCTTGAACTGTCAGTTCAAGTTGTAATTGAGAACTTAAGCCTCTGGTTTACTTGTATAAACTTCTTTTTGTTTTAAATTTGTCCAATGCTTAACATAAGTTCAGATCACTCTGAAAAATCGCATGTGCTTTTATTTATTCAGATTAATTAATACTGAAAAAATGTGCATATAAGACAAATTTTTCAAGTCTCTGTTGCACAAGAGAAATTTAGATCTTAAGACCTAGAATCTTTCTCCTGCCAGCCTGCAGGTTGTGGCTGCCTTGATCAAGCACCAGAGGAGGGGCATATATTAACCAGCGCAAAATACAGACTGGTAAGAGACCGCCTACAACTTTGGCTTTTGCAGGCTGAAATGCAGAATATTATTTAAAGTCTCACACACAGCTCTGCAGCAAACTTCTGTCCCTTTGTAATGCTCATAAGATCCCATTATATGGTTATGCCTGCACAAAAAATTGCACATTATGTGGAAATTCACTGTGGTTGTGTTGTGTGTCCAAACAGGGACTCATTAGGCAATCAGAGTTAATTTAATGTATAACTTCAGGTAGGGTTTAGCTTTTATGTTTCATTCTTGGAAATTCTAGTTACTCTAACCCCTATGTCTTAGTCAGATACTTAATCAAAAGTAGTCTTATATCCAGCCACAGACTACATGTAGCATGCCAGAAGCACTGTCCTATGCTTCGTACTGTCAAATAAATTCAGTCATTTGGAAAAGAGCATTCAGGAGGGTGTTAAGCTTTCCAGATAGCAAAGAATTATTTAGGTTAGTCAGCACTACAGAACACTGCAAAGATGTTCAATGAGACCTAAAAAGCCTGCACAATGGCAGCCAAATTCAGCATTGACAAATATGAAAATACATATTGGAAGGAACAGATTGAATTGCTCGTGCACATTGCTGGGTTCTAAATTAACTGTAACAACTTGGGAAAAAGACCTGGGGGTCACTGCGGGCAGCTCAATTAAACATCTGATCAATGAGCAGTGGAGGTTAAAAAAGCAAACAAAATGTAAGAATGTATAAAGAATGGGATGGAAAACAATGACAATATTGTAATTGTGCAATTATACATATTGTTGGCACAATTTCCCTGAATACAGTATTCATTTCTGGTCATGCCATCTTAAAATACATAGTGGAAATAGAAGAAGCCCAAAGTTAGGCAACAGAAGGGAACAGAGACAAGGAGAAACTTCCATATAAAGAGAGATTTAAAAGATGAGAACTGTTCAGTTGAAAGAGGAAATTAATAAGTGGGGACATGATAGAGAGATATAAAATAATTAATGGTATGGAGAAGGTCAATTGGGTGCTCCTATTTACTCTTCCCCATAATGTAAGAACAAAGTGACATCCATTAAATTGAAAAGAAACAAATTTAAAACTGATAAAAAGAAATACTTTTTTACACAATGCATAATTAGCCTGTTGAACTCACTGCAACAAGCTATCATTATGCCCAAGAGCTTAGCAGGATTCAAAAAGGATTATACACTTATTTGGATAATGAGAGCGCCCAGGGATACCTTAGATAGGATAAAAATGGTTGGGGGTGGAGATATATGAACCCTCATGCTTCAGGGCATAAACCAATCATTAGCTGTCTGGGATTAGGAAGAAACTTCCCCTACGAGCAAATTATTCAATAATTGTCCATTATGGGTTTTCTTGCAAATTCCACTGAAGCATCTGGTCCTGGCCGCTTGCTGTAGAGACAGGGCATTGGACTGCTGATGTGATCCAGTATGGTACTTCCTATTTACATTTGCCAAATTGTCGTGTGCATTTGCCGTGAGCCTAGGAAAGCCACCTCTCTACCAAAAGGGATAGTGCTGTCTGTTCTGTGACCTCCTTGCTGCATGGCAATTACGGAATAGTTATTTATGTATTTATTTGTGATACAGACAGGATAGGATGAAGTTTTGTCTTTCAGAGAGGACAGATTTTTCATGTTAAACGCATGCATGGCTTGCACTGAACTGTCTAATGCTAACGTGATAGTGTTTTATTGTTCAAAGTTTTGTAAAGCCTTTTGTGAGAATCACTGGTAGTCAAAACAGCATGTGATTCTACTGAAGTATTATTAAATCTATTTTGTTTTTTATTTGTTCCTTTTGATAGTTCACTTGGCAGATTTTTCTCCTTTTTCCACTTTCTCCACAAGTGGAAGTCTTAAGGAAATGGTATTCCAGTCTTTTATTGTACTAGTCCTATAGCAATCTAGGTTAGATTCTCCAATAAGGGTACAACAATTTACCTGTCCTGGAAAATCAGTAAGATATTCTAAGTTACTTTCTGACTTTGACCATAGCAAAGTCAAGTAAAACCTGCCAGTTTTTCCTGCTGTGTCAGATATTAAAAATTGGATGCCATTGAGATGCTTTTGCATTTATTTTCATTTTATGGTTTGTTCTCTGCCATTCATTTACCCTGTTTTTAATTCATTCACTGCATCTTATGATCAAGTTTTACTATTACTATCTAGTTTTACTATTTTACTATTACTATCTAGGTTTTTTTTACTATTACTTTTTTTTCTACTACTACTATTATCTACTATTTTACTATTACTATATAGTTTTACTATTACTGTTATTTACTATCAAGTTTTACTATACCATTTCACTACATGAAATTCTGCAACAAAGAGGATGTCAGATGAAAACATAATTTCTGCTTTAAACCAATCAGAAGAGCATGCATATACATAACGCAGAACTGGTACAATTATTCTGGAGTAGCCCTTTCATGCATTTGTGACTTACCAACCAACCTCTGTGCCTGGAACTCTGTTCTACACACTTGTTTACCTGCAGATAGTGCTGATAAGATCCAGTAGGGTCAAATAATCACCAAATGCAACCTAAAGTGCCTTTGTTTAGTATATTTAATTGTCAGGACACATGACTTCCTTATTAGTTTTTACAGTACTGTGACCTGACAATGTTGAAAGCAAAAGGATAACAATGCTTCAAAGACAAACTGTTTTTGCAGAAAGGAGTCAACAGTGCAGAAGGTAAAACAAGGTAGATTAATTTGGGGGAGTAAATTCTTGAACTCAATGGAAAAACAACTTTAAAACATGTATTTGTTCATTATGCTGCATAAAAATAATCCTTAAATGACACAATTATATTACTGTTTTCCACACAAGAACTATGTAAATGTATTTAAATCCAGTTTATGGAAAACAGACACAATGACTACTTGTAATGGTGGAATAGCTTTTATGTTTTAAAAACAACAGAATGTTTAAAAGTTTTGTAACCTTGCTTGAAAATTTGGAATAAGGTTTTCATACAAAAAAAATTGTTTTCCTCATATGCAACTTCTTCGTCTGTAGTATGTGTGTATGTATTTTAATAATATATTTTCCTTAAATAATAATAGCAACCAATCCCATTTTGAAACTTTAGGAGCCCTTAGGAGATATATCCAGTGTTTATCAATCTACAAGTAGCAGATGCAATTTCAGATGGAATATAATGGAGAAAATGAATGATGAAGTTAAATGCAAGGATCAGCACTTCCAGAAAGCCTCATGAATAATGACAACCAAGTTGGAAGCATAGTTTTAGAAAATTATATTCAGGGAGACCAGCTGGACTGAGTTAACAAGTAGTTTACAAGATTAATACTAGAAACTTTGTAAGACTTTAGTTTGAATTCAGCCCAAGTTAGCAGTGACCAAACGGAGTTACTATATAACAACTCTTGTCAGTGGCCTAGATGAAGTAAGTTTTCTGGTTTTGGTCCAATTCTTATCACCCAAGTGTTCACACCACAGAAATTACCATTCTGAGTGATACTGGTTAGCATCCTTGTTGGCAAGTCTCAAATAGCTACGGATTGACTGGGCACGGAGAAAGAACAATGCTGTCAGCCCCATGTGGGGTTCCTCTGGGTCATGCTGGAGGCTCTGCGGAAGTGAACATAGCTGCTGCCTATGCTCTATCAATTTGCAGATAAATGGAGGTCATCAGCCTCTAGGGATGCCAATCAGCGCCTTTTCTGAGTGTAGATTTCACATTTACAGCTGTGTTTCCTGGCTCCTAAAAGCCCTAAACTGTTGGAGGACTTCAAGTATTCATATGAGCAAAATATTGCAGAGCGTAATACAGCCAATATGAAACAAGTAAACATTGCCTATATGTTTCTTTGAAAAAGGCTTCATAACCACTGTTGAATGTCCTTTGTTGAAACTGCTGAAGCATTAGCCAATACAGTCCTCAAAGGGGTTTCCGTTGTAAAAGTCTTAGGTCTCTGCCTGTTATGGGGCACAAATGATGCTGGTATTGAGACTGCTTTTACAGCAAGGATGCACCAAGTGAATGTCATTTCACTGTAGTTTCAGAACAGAGTTTTTAACACTTCCACTCAGGAGTTCATCCTTCAGATGAGTCCTCACATAAGTTCAGGCCTTTCTTTAATGCATACTTCCCCAGCCTAAGCTACTGATTTTGTTGGCATTGGCATTGACTAAGATTTTCCTTGAAAGACACTCCCCCCCAATCACCACTCATGCAGCCCTGAGAGCTCTCTTGTGACAGCTGAGAATCAGGGCCATTGTCTGGTGGTGTTTTTTAGATTCTTTCCCAGCCGCTTTGATATCAAATGAAAATGTACAATTAAATGTATTAGAATAGATATAGAATGAGAATGGCATATAAGGGACCTGAAAATGCACTGTACAAGACTATATGAAAAAAGTAGTCACATAAAGACTCATTGCTACAGCATATTTTCTTCATTATTTCTGCCTCATTGTATGTGAAACTATATTAGTATAATGAAGTGAGAAATAGTAGGATATTGGATATTTTATTTCCTGCCTAGCAGTTTTAGAGAATTTAGCTCAGGGCAAGAGAAAATGCAGCCTTTCTGCCCTGAAGAATAAACAAAAACCTGTTACAGAAATAAAAGTGTCAGTAAGAAATCAGGTGGTCTCCCCACATGCATCAGTGCATTTCTTACCATAGCTTTATAGAAACTGCTTAGAGTTTAGTTTGGTTTGGTTCGGTTTAGAAACACTCATGCTTCTTACACCAGCATACGTACTTCTGTGTATCTTTCCTCTTTATAAAGAATGGAGACATTTGGAATGTTGAATAATCAAGCTGCCATTTATCAAATTTGAATGTCAGAGGAGTGGGGCACTGCAAAGCTCCCTGCTTCAAGACTTCAGGTCCCCTCGATCCCAATTAAGAAAAAAATTATTTCTTTTCCTCTTTTTTCATCCCCCATGCTTTATTTTCCTTATTCCATATGTAAGATAGCTGATGTTTCAAAAATTGTTGTTTCTCTTCCCCTTCTCTCTTATCTATGTTCTCTTTGGTGTGCCATTAGTCAGTCTTCAAAGAAATAATTCTTCTTCCTCCATGCAAATAGTAAATTCTTCACAGTCTTGTCTGTCACCTATTTTGCTTGCTTGAGTAGACAAAGAAAGCTTATGCTATCAGGAAGAGGGGAATCCCAAAGCTACAGATAGCAACATTTGCATTTACCAGTGGAAAGATACGGGTATCCAACCTTAAACTTACGACCATTTTATGGCAACAGAACTAGATGTCAGTTATAGAGGTTTCTGGATTTCCTGATGATTAAAGTATTCTAGTTTTACAGGAACACAATAGCAGATTTATTTAAAAGGACTTTATGATTGTTAGAAAACAGACTTATTGAAGCATTTGGGGATCTACACGAAGCTGCTGATTTGTGATTTAGTAAACAGGCAAAGCTAACTGCTGATTTGTGATTTAGTAAACAGGCAAAGCTATTTATATAAAGTGAATGGAACTCTTCAGAAAGATAGAGCATACAGTATAACAGTATATACATATGTACACTTATATTACATATATATGGCATGAGGTACAGCATCACAGACACCATAGTAGCCATTCACCTATATCATAACCAAGAGGAACCAAATTGCTAAATTACTGATAATTGCACAATTCTAGAAAATCATATACTAAGAAAAATGAAAGTTACAAAATAGCAGAGAAGCCAGTGTTGCTGGGATGAATCTTAGTGGACAGAAGTCCTGCTTCTACCAAAGACATCTTGCATTCTTTTTACATAAGCTATTTTTAATGTATAGCACTGGTGTAAACTATGTACAGCAGGCTTATTCACTTAGTAGGCTCAGGTCAGAGAGTTATTGTATTTCAGCAGCTGGTGTTCAGAGATTTTGTAATTTATGAAGCTTATTAATTTACTAGGTATTTGTTTAAAATGTCGCTTTTCCCTTTACCAGGCCTTAGCAATAAAACAAAAATGTCTTATCAAAACAGTGGAACTTCACAGAACTTCCCACATTATTATGCAGAAGTCCATAAAATTAGATAAAATATCTAAAAATAAAATTATCCAAAAAGTAGAGCTTAAAGGAAATGTAATGCTATTGCCCTGAAAAAAATAAAAAGAGAAACATGAGTGGGAGACTGGTGAAAAACAAAACAGAAATTTTAAAAGACCGGATGACCTAATACATTGTGTAAAACAGCAAGAAGTAACAATTAAATACCTAGCCAGCACCTCATGAGACTGAAGAGCAATATAAAGTTGCATTGCAATCTGCCTACTTGATCTTTTGGAACGAGTTGCTCCTGGTCTTATGCAAAAATAATTTTAAAGGGCTGATATTGAAAGAGCCTTTGAAGGAAATATATCCTAAAGGACGCAGGAAGACGTAATAGTTTCAGCAAGGACTCTGCATCTCATGCATTGGCCTTAGAGACAAGCCTGCTGCACTCCTTAAAAAGGTGTGACTCCCATTAGCTTAGCAAGCACAATGCTTTTCATTATAAGGATACTCACTTCCCATTTTTGCCCCTCAAGGCAAAGCAGCTCTGCGCCATTCCAGAGGACAGGGCTGTACCTCCCAGGAAGGATCTAACACCTCTGTTGTAGCCTTGTAAAGAAGCATGAAGCTGATCAGAACCTGAATGCTCTTTGTTTTAACCTTCCTTCAGGTGAGACTATTCTAGTATTCTTAAAAGTGCATTGTTTCCAAAAGCTGAACATGAGCTTTGTCAAATGCACTTACTTTCTGCTAGATTTGGGCCTTGAGTAAGTCAAGGCAGTGTACCTATAAAGGCACACAGGCATAAGTCTAGCCCTTTTATTTGAAACCTCACAGTTACAAGTATATGGTACTCAGAAGTCAGTAAGGCAAGTAGTCCATGTCAGAGGTTGTAGTGAGGCGATTTTATCCCACTTCCATGTGAAGGTATTGTACTCCCAGTGTAACCTGCAAAGACATGTCCCTCCAGCAGCAGTGTTGAAGAGCTGCTCTATGAGATCAAGTGCAACCCTTTTGCTGCAACCACATACACAAAAAAATAAAAAAACAAAGAGAAGACTTACTAAGTATTGTCACAGTACTGTGACGGCCGATAGCTGGCATTGCTCAGACAGCAGAGGGCTAGATACTGTAATTCAATGTTGCTCTGAACTGACAGAGCCCCTCTGCTCCACCATTCCAAACAGCCCTACTTTCCCCAAGTGGAAGGGAACAGAAAATGCTTGCAGCTTAGAGATAGCTTCATTCCTTTTTTGTCTCTGGACCAGGATGTCTGCCCAAGCTGCTTTGTGAACCTGGACTCCTTCGAAATTGCCTACTGATCTCTGGAAGTTCCTCCTTCTTTCCCAGCCCTCTCTGCCCTTCGAAAAGGAAGATCCAACAGTTGTGGAACTGGATCTTCTCTACTTCACTTTCCTACTGCCAGATACTTGCTCCCCCTTATTCCAGTTCAGACTGCTACAGTAAGACAGGAGGGCTGACAAGAGCTCCCATTGCATGGAACTGAGAACCACAATCACTGGCATAACCTTGGGCAACTTAAGATCAAAAAGGGGCTGTTCTTGCAGCTGGAAACCACAAAGAATTAGGAGTGCTTCTGTAATGTTGCTTTTCCCCTGCCATTTCTTCTACTGAAGTAATACCAGGATACCCTCATCCAAAGACTTCCCACTTACTGCTCCTAAGGACAAGTTTGTGCTATTAGAGAGAAGGAAAATTACCCTAATGAAGGCCAGGTTCCAGCCCTGCATGTAAAGCTTCTTTAATTCACATTAAAACAGTTGCATATCTTTCTTACCAACTACCATTTATTTTCATTTCACCCTGTTACAAACAGCTTCTTCTGTGTTACAGCAGAGCTAGTAGTTACTTCACGGTTTGGATCTGTCACTTGCAGTTCCTTGATGAATTTACAACATACGTTGTACCAAAACCACTTTGTTTTACCTTATAGCCCAAACTAAATCACATTTAACGAAATTTCCCAGTGCAGATACCAGTCTACTCTATTTTTTAATTCTGTCCAAAGGAGGATACTACTTCAGCAGTTGTCACCAAACTCCATGCTTTGCATATATCTCAGAAAGCAAACTTATCTTAGGGGTTAGATGATCAGTTTTGCTGGAAAAAGCAATTTAGCCTTCAGCTAAGGCTTTCTTTTCTAGCAAGAGCTCTACTGTGAACTGTGTTTTCTTTCTGATAACTTTTCAAATTGTTTTATATGACATTTCTATATTTTCTTCCTAACACAATAATTCTATCTTTGTTTCAGGGATAAGGGCCGTAATATATTCTCATGTTTGCCACAGAGCAAGCACAGATTCATCTAAGATATGACAACCAGCATGCTTTCTTATCTACAAAGAGGGTCATCTGTTGTGCTTAAGAATATGGTGCAAATGATTGTACCAGTATATTGCTAATGCTTAAATCTACATTTCTATGTAAAATTAATTTTCTCTTTTGTCTGTAGTTGCAACTTGGAACGCTTTTCTTATATGCACTATAAAATGTTAATAGCAAAATTTAGTGTGACTTTATGACTGTAGTGTCATTTTTCTCAGCTTGATCAGCTCTTTCAAATGGCATCATTATGATCAAAGTTGTTTACAGTAATAAAGCAAGAATAGTTCCAATAAAATAGTAGGTGCCTTTACAGTTAAAGAGTAGCTGGCATTTAAGAACGCAGCAGCTACTCATTCTGTGGGTGCAGAATCACAGAAGTCCACAATATAATAGAGTTAATGCATGTAATTACAAGATTGCCCCCCTCAGGATTTGAGGGCATTGAAAGAGACAACAGGAAACACATTATGAATCTGAAAGGGGGAAAAGTAGCAAAATTGCATATATTGACGATATAAGGAGAAACAACTATGCATTGAAGCTTGGAAGTCTCCAGAATTGTGGATTATTCTAATGCAACATCATTCTTCACCAGTAATTTGTCACCGGTTATTGATTTACGAGAATAAAATGGTGACACTTTAAGGTACATTTATAAATATTTTACTAATGTTATGTGATTAATAGAAATTACTTCAAAACTAAATTACTGTAGGTATGCTTTAACATGTGGGAACACATATGGATGATGTTTCAAAAGATGCTTAATAAATGATGTTCTAACTACCAGCTATAAACATTAATACTCTGGGACATATGAAATCATTTATAAACCACGGATCTCTATAAAATCTTTAAAGAAACTTTGTAGCAGTAAGAAAATAATCAGTGATGGTGATTTACACCTACTTTACCCCACGTAAAGCATAAAGCTGAAGCGTGAGAAAGCAGGACTCAAGGCATGTAATGTGAGTGAGATCTCACAGGATCAGTTACTAACTGGGAATATCATGGTTACACTAACACATTAGGTGAAATTCCAGGTCAGCAGTTGCAGTGAATAAGATAATAAAGAAAATAATGAAAATTTGTTCAGTGGAGGGAAGAAAAAAGATTGATGATTCTTTAGTGAAGCACTGCCCAGTACTTCAGAAGACATGGGATCAACACTCAGCTCTGCCACATACAACTTCTGTCACCTCAGGTGAATTACTTATTCCTTGATTGTGGGAAATGTGTGATACCATTCCTATTCACAGCAGTTTTAAGCACTGACTTCAAACAGATTTAAGCATAGGCTTAAAAGATGAGCTAGAGCTATTTTTCTAAATCTAGACCTTCAATTCTAGGATTCAGTGTCCAGTCTGTAAAAAGAGATTAATACTACTTTCTCTTCTGCCTCTTTTGTTTACCTGTACAGTATGTCGAGGTGCTGTGTGTACCAACAGTCTCTACAGCCTCTTTCCCCCATGTCCAAAGTCAGCTTTGATATGGTGCAGCTGTGTAACCTTGCATCCAACTGCTGGGAAAACAGCTAAGTTGTGAGAAGAAGCTGCAAGAAACCTCACAGGGGGCCTCTGCCCCTTGGCTTGTAAGCTGCATTTAAGCTTTGACCATCTCACTTGGCCATCCTCCAATTTGAAAGCTGCATCAGGACAATAATAATAAGTGATATTTGTTGCTTGGTTAACAGTGATAACTGGCGAAGTTTGGATCAAGGTTAAACAAGTGAAAACTCACTTTGAATGTTCATACCCTTGGTAATAATTTATTAGCAAAGGTTTTACCTGGGACAGTAACAAGTAAATCCCAGACTGATCATTGCTCTCCTTCAATGAAATCTAGTAACAGTACTGATTCCATTTGAAGGCTGTGCTTTAAGATTGCAGGTCCCTGACAGAGAACTGAGGATGTGATTGATTTACATGACACTGTTTTAACTGAGAACACCATAAAATAATTCAAAACCAGTTTGACATCTTGGAAGACAACCTTACATTAAGAAACGTCAAGATTGTAGAGCACAGAAAGAGAAGCCCATGATATATTTTTTCAATGAATACCAGAAGTGGTAGGGATGCATACCTATAAAACTCCCGAACAATGTGCTGCAGCACATTGTATCCTTGGAAAGGCCAATCAAGTAGCACATTATATGGTACTTGTGAAATGTTGCAAGTCTTGGAATGAGGAACAGAAATTTGAAACAGGCATATAAATCTGAGTCATGCTGGTAGGGTTGAAGAATTCTCTTTTATCTGGATTACCCTGCTGCTCTTATTTGATGTTGAAAGGTGTTTATAACTGTTAAACTGGGAGTGAAAAATATAAGCCAAGATAATGTGGTGCCACATTCACCCAGAAAGAAGGCTCATTGAGGAAATCAAAGTTATCTTTGACTCACAGGATAAGAGGAGGAGACCTGTGCCTGGATAGGGGCAGGTTCCTGTGTTTTCACAGGAAGAACAGCCTTCCAAAAATGATTGCCTCATGTTTTCTGTTGGTAAACTACATCCTTATTACATAATTGATTTTTTAAAATGTACAGAGCCACATTCTCCTCTTTTAATCTTACAAAAGTTTAATGACTTTCCCTGCCTTTTAAAGCAATTTTAATCACTAGAGACTCATGTCTACAGGGTACATAACACTGTGGTTATAGCACACAATGCCTAGACAAACAGCATTATTTCTGCTTCATCCTTCCTATGCAGAGAGAGAATGAATTCAGTTCTGATTCTTTAGATGCTCATTATCAGACAGATTTATACAAATTATTGTCTGGCTGGCAGTCCCAGTGAAATCAAGAGAGTTGCAATGCAGGAAGTTAAATATATGCATAAAGCTTTGCAACATTTGGGTCATAATAACAAATGGGCTCAGTCTCTGTGCATTCACTGCAGTGTTTTCTCATTTGCCCTCATCTCAAAGTGACAGTGCCTTTATATAGAGAGCTGCTTTTTAGAAACTCTTTCCAGTATCATTTATTATACTTTAAATTGTTAAGACTACAAATTATTTTAATCAGTGTTATTTCTTGTCTCTCCTCCATTATTTTTTCCAGTTCAACCTGTCCAAAGGATGAACATTGGATAACGTCCACTTTACAATCCAGGTAAGGAGAGAAATTTTTTTGGCCCTAGGATACCCTAGGGCCTCTGAAAGGGCCCTAGATGAGTACATTTAGATACCTAGTCCCAAGGTTGCAGACAGTTAAGGTCCCAACTATGCATCTTCTTATTGAAGAGATGTCTTATTCCTAGCCAAAGCCTTACTGAAGTCAGTGAGGAAACTCACATTTAATCTTTTTTTTTTTTTTAATTAGAAGAATTTTCTCCACAGAAGAAAGCATCCATTTCATCCAGTCTTTGCCTGAGAACATGTTTACATCTCTCCCCGCTCATTCAGCATTATTTGGAATTGTATTAGGGGTACATTAGAGCTGCAGATGCATTAAATCCCTTTGCCTTTCCCTCTAAAAAAAGGCAGGTAAACATTCTTCTTCTACACACCGTCCTGATGCCCTTCTGCATCAGTCTGAAATGTCAGCTCTCTGTCTCATTGCTAGCAGCTGGCAGCCAAATGCTTTCTCCCTTGTCACAGAACATGCAGGATGAGTTGAAACATTATCCACCAACAGACACAGTAAGTGCACAGAAGGGAACGTGTTACAGCAACTCTTTGCCTATTTGTTGCTGTCATGCTCCATGGCTATATTCTTTTTACCTTTAGTCTGGTGGACTTCCCAGTTGGGACCTGATATAGTTACACAAAGCAGTGAGAAACATACAGATCCAAGAGCCAGTTTTCCTTTCTCTTTGCCCTTCTGTGTTCTCTCTTTTTTTTCCCTTCTTCTGGCTTGCACAAGGGTGGAGCAAAGGGGCATATCTGATTAATCCTTTTCAGACTGGAAGGCTTTGCAATTTTATTACAGGACAAAATTATTATGAACAGCTCAAGCTAGAAATACGCTTTGATACGGAGGAATTTATTTAAAAGTTTGCCTGTAATGCTTGGTAAGACCAGAGCTAGAATATTTGAATAAGCCCTTTGAAGCTTGCAGTTGCCTGAGTTCATTGTCATCCAAAGCTATAGTCCAAGATGACTGGAGCTGCTCCAGGCTTTGCGAACTTATTACAAGCATAGGTGAGTTGCTGTCATGAAATTGGAGTGTCCATTAAAACTTCAAAGGATAAGCTTGATCTAAGTTTTCCTTGTCATAATGTGTAATACTAATTACAGAGAGATTTATTAAGCTTCTCTCATTCTATAGGTTGAATCTAGTGTAGGGTCATGGAACATATTAAGGTTTTGACCAACAGTAAAGAGCTGAAATTTTCATATTTTGCTATTCATGACCTTGGGACTACCTAAAATGGCAGCCACCTTTAATTCAATGCAATTGTGCCTAAGCACATCTGTACTTTCACTCTATTGATGTTTCAAGAGACCAAAAAAACATGAGAAGATGAATGTTGAGTGGGTTTAGGAGGCATTTTAAAAGCCAGGCACTATGCTAGGCCAGAAATGAGGGACCTTGCCATGTAAAATAGTCTTACACTCAGGTGGTAATACTATAAATTGAGAAAAAAAGATATATAATTTAGTAAATTAAGTTTGAGTGCTCTGTCCTATCCTGAACTAACTCTGTGTCCCTGCTGCACATTGAAGACCCATGTGTGCCTGAAAAATCACTGTTAAAACAGTGAGGTTTCGCACATACTTTAATATTGCATTCCTGTCTACTGTGAGTGAAATTACCAACTGACACAGCACAGCTAATGATCTTATTTTTTCCTAACAGCAGTGAGCAGAACCACAATGCAGATGAGAGAAGTGTTTATATTGCTTATGCTGGTGTAAATCTACAGTAGCTTCTGGAGATTGAGAAAGTTTGGAAAGGCCGCATTTTCCAGCTGTTCATTTATTTCTTTTGACACTGGTTTTGCAGACTGGAGGGTGGGCTTCATCTGGCTAAGAACAGCCCTGACATCACCTAGACTCTCTTGGTATAGTTAGTTCAGATCTAGTCAAAGGAACCTAGGGCTCAGTTTGTTTCACCTTGAAGTGCATTCTAAAATAGCTCAGTGACTATTTTTCTCTGTTGACCTAGAAGGGAGCTTTGTGTGCAGTGGGTACATCATTATAGATGCTAGCGAGACAAATATCTTAATTGGGTTTAGTTTTCAGAATTTCCAGTGCTCACTTTCATCATTTTTGCCCAACATTTCAGACAAATATGAAAATTTTTAAAAATCTGAAATTGCTAGAAGCCCTGTAATACTGTATCCCAAATACATCGTTTAGTGGATGGTGTTTGTTTTCCATGTATTGTATTAACACAACTAAAAGCAACATCTGTCTATCTTTCAAAGTTAACTGAAAAAACCCTCAAAAAAACAACTGGATTTCTTTCCTTCTTAGGTTCTTCATGGTATCTAACAAAACCCCAATAACAAGGTTGTTTCTGCTTAAAAAAACCAAAACATTTTCAAGGGTTGCAAACCCTATCACAACCATTCTATTTGTCTTGAGCCACTACACTCAGAGCAGTTCTTACTTATGACAATAGAAGATCTTACTTTCACTTCACATAATGTAGGATAATTCTTTTATAAACTAAGCTAAATTATCTTGAAGGGCATCACTGGAGTTATTCTGGATTTACAATAATGTAACTATGAGCAGAGTGTGAGCATGAATTTGTGTCTTATTCCATTTTTATATGCAGTTTTCACAATTTTGTTTTTACATCATTTGCCACACTGGGAGGGCTGATGATATGAATGTGGCAGGCAACAGGAAGTATTCATTCCTCCTGAAATTTGACAGTAAACTGAGAACGTTGTCCTAGGGAGGAGGTTAGTCTCCAAAAGCTTCCTGTATAATCTATGCAGAAAGAAAATCTCCTCCAGAGAGTGTCTGAGAGCACCTGAATTAGGCTTCTGCTCAGAACTGCTCTGTGGAGGGTCCTTTCACTCTCTTCATATATAGGGAGATTCCCTTCCCCCCAGTAGAAATTGGGTGCCTAAACTTACATGAAGGTGAAGAACCTCCCTGGAGAATCTATTTTGTGATGGATTTTTGTGCATGACTAGTGGGAGAGTGCTTTTTATTTTGGGGGGGTTCATTTGGACTGCTGTACAACAGTATTTAAATCTTTTTGCAAAGAACAACCTTTTGCCTACTGCCCTAAAGAATTTATTTGTTTTCATGAGTTTGTCTCAACCTTCAAGTTATTGTAACAGTTTTGTGTATTTAATATACAGTGTGTGTTAATATCACAGACAGTTTTATAACAGCATTATAACATACGCCATTCCCTCCAGCTTTTTATGGACATCTACGCTTCTGCATTAAACTACTGTAGCTTGTGGAATTTACAGTAGAAATCAAGAATGAAGCCTGATGAAAAGCCTTTTAAAATGTGTTGTATACATCCACTGCATCCATCTCGCAAAAGGACTAAAATGAAGAGAACTCTTATGTGATAATTTCTAGCATCGTATCTTAGCAAGAGCACAGGATTACCATTCTGCTAGACAAACCATAAAGGAAAAAAGATTGTAGTACAGTAGGAAGGCTACCTTCATCTTTTTATTTGAAGTCAAGTTTAATTATTTATGTTTTCTGAGGAAAATAAAACCAAAATGGTAAATATGCATTCTTAGTTTAATAGAGGTCTCATTTTAGATTCTGCAGCATTAAAATACAACTAATATATACTATCCAGAAAAATAAAAGCAGAGGAGACTCGGGGGGTGGGGGGGGGAGAGACAGAGCGAGACAGAGAAAGACAGAGATAGATTGATACCTCTCTCCCTACCTCTGAAAAAAATGGGGCTAAACAGTGAGAAATTTTGTAATTACAAAGCAGTCTAATTATTTATTGTACACTGAAGATATATTAATTCTTAATTTGGGAACTTCTATATAATTTTTAATGTAAGCTTTATGCAAGAGATGGAAGTTCTTATTAAATTACTGACCAAAAAGAAAAGACACAAGAAAGCTGGACTGTTCTTTTTACCTTAGAAATGCTCTGAATTTCTACTGAAAAAATATAATAGATGACACAAGTTATACTTCACATTATCAGTAAATACTACCATAACCTCACCATGAGGCAACACAGGTTGTCGTATCTAGTTACTATTTTCTTAGGAAATAAATGACTTCTGGTTATCATGGTCCGATGTGACATGACAGTGTAAAATCATCTTCCAGTCTGTGGTGAGCAAGATGATAACATATGTCACCACTCTACTAAACCTGTGAAAATCCCTTGGAATTTCTATTTATTAAACCTCATGTTCACCACACTGTACAGTATGTGGCTTCTTCACTGGTTACAGTAAGGCACTGCTGACTGTTAATTGCTTCTCTGGATTCAATTTCAATAGCAATCAACCTTAAACAAACTAGTGAAAACTCTCCTTAAAGAAATACTATGAGCATTTTTCAAAAGTACTAGTACACTACCAAATTAACTCAAGGACAGCTCTTTAGCAATCTGTGTCGCCTGCTTGCAGCCTACTAATTCAACTAAAGTTAGCTCACAATTAAAGCACAGCTGACCCATACTAAAAGTACATTACCTGCATTTAGGTTCTATTTACATAACAGTTCTTAGGCTCTTATCATTCTATCTCTCAATTTTTCTCTTGTTTATCTTACTACAGATGTTCTTAATGGGGAATTATCACCCTGAAGAAATACTTTGAGGAAAATTATGATTAAACAGTCTATATATAATAGACAGAAGCAACTCCTGCAGAACTATCTTTGCAAAGCAAAAAGCAAACCAAAAAATTTAACTCCAGAGTTTAAGAACTCTACGTTCACATAAATGTCCAATCCCTCTTTGACTTTTGCGAAACTAACATCCCGTAGCAACAAGCTCCAGATTGTGTGAGAAGTATGTCTTCTGCTTTAAATTTCACTGAGTGTTCTTATCATACATGACAAGGTCCTAACCATCCTTATCAAGACATTATTTCCTAGCTTTTTATGATACCTATCATGTAACCCTGTGAAGCTGGTGATGCCAATTGTTTCAGTCTTTTCTCCTTATCCTCTGTCATTCTTGCCAGACAGAACTGAGCTGCTTCTAATTTTGCGAAACCTGTTTGCAGTTGGTGACCAGGATTGCATATGGTGATTGAAATGCAGAGGACAACTGATTTAATGACATTAAAGAGTTTTTCATATTATTCTTCCTTCCTGTACCAAAACTTTCTACTATAGCTGCATGCCAAGTGGAGGACTTTATTGCACTCTTGACAATGCTATCTAGGTCCTTTTCCTTTGATACAATTAATTTAGAACTCACTAAGGTGTAAAAATAGATTAAAAAAATCCTTGTAAAGCACATTAATTTGCATATATCAACATTGAATTTAATCTGCCATCAGGTTGATCATTCACCTAACTTGTTTATTTTCTTCTGAAGTTTCTTATTACCCTCTCTGGACTTGATTAACCTGAATAATTTTGTGTCACCTGCAAATTTTATCACCTCAATGCTCATCCCTTTTTCCAGTTCATTAAAAAATACATTAAACTATGCCGCTCCTGCTTCAGAATAGCATGCACTTGGATGTCAAATTCTACTGTGGTGAAAACTGAGAATTCATTTCTTCCTCCTTTTTATATCTCCTAGTGGGATTGATCTGTGACAAAAACAAAGTGAAATATTTTTTGATTGAAAGCTACAGGAACTTCATTGGACATGGAATTTCTGTTTCTGTCTCCAGCTTTGTGACTACTTAATTTCTTCAGATTTTGCAAGGGTTTGAAAGGCTAGATTTAAATGATTAAGCAGTTTACCTTTATCGATGTTTTTATGACATATTCAATGAGTTCTAATAGATAAATTGGTATGTGAATGTCCTGTTGTATACAGAAAATCAGAAAAACAATTTTTTTTTTACCAGATCAGGTTCATTTAAAAGTAGTATTTCTATTATACTAAGTCTAGGGTGTATTGTTCTGAGAACTTTGGACATTTCAACATGGCTCTTCATTTAGAATATTTGTCTGAAGGGGTTAATTGACTTACTTCAGAATGTGTGGCTCCCCATATTTGTCATTTATGTTTGAGAGGACACTCAGCACACTTGGAGCCTCTTTTAGCCCTGCAAGGTTTCATTTTCAGAAGCAAACAAGCAACCTGTTTCCCCACCTGACATGTAATTGCTCCCTAGGATAGTCTGGCAAGCAAAATCATTACCAGTACTGAAAGGCTAAGTTTCTTGTTACTGCAAAGAAGGATTTGCAGTTGTTAGTTCAAACATAAAAATTCTCTGGTTTTCTAACTAGCAGATTTCCTCGGTTCTCTGTCCCTTGAGAGCAAGTTATCAGTTCAATGAAGGCCAAAGAATGGGCCATACTACTACTCTGAAAGTAACCAGACTGTAGGCAGGTATGTCAGGGCTACCTGTCTTCCCCCTGAAAGATGAGACCCTGCTCTGCTGGTGTCCTCTGCCTGATGATGAAAGTGAAATTAATAGCAACATTGGAGCCTTCCACTGTCTGAAACAACAGGACTTTTCTGAAGCCCAACGACATTTTGGAAGGTGGAAAAGGGAGTGAATAACAGAGGATAGAGAGAATTCTTTAATCCACTTGCTGACCTCCCTGAGATATCTTGGGAAAGTTTCTTGAGTTTGCTAAGGATTTACTAGAGGGAGGCAACTGGAAGCTATAGAAGTTTCACCGATGCTTCCCTAAAATTGGGAAGTAATCCTCTAAATTATATTAATATTTAACTCCACATCTTGATGTTCTGTAATTCCTTTAAAAGGAATCTATATTATTATTTTCCCAGGAACATGAGTTACAATATATTATACACAGGATTAACAGATCTGTCTGGTAATTATGTAATCTGCATGTAACCCATGTTACAGAATTTTTTTCCATGCCTTAGTGATTTTCGGAGCTTTTTGAACACCTGAGAGCTCAATATGCAGAATAGAAATATTTTTAAACAAAGGAGTCCCTTTACAAGAAGGAGTCCCTACCTCTTTGCTGGATTATCTGTTGTACACAAGATCACTGTTAGCAAAATTCTAGTGAGAGGGTAGCACATGTCAATTGTTTTAGTTCTAAATTCCTTGGAAATTTATATTGCATTGTGCAAACAGTTTCAAGATATGTAAGCTGAATTTTTTTGGTGATCTGTTGACTTAAGATCATCTCATCATATGAGGAGAGGCTGAGAGAACTGGGCTGGCTGCAGTCTGGAGAAGATAAGGCTGATGGGGGATCTTATCAATGTGCATAAATACCTGCTGGGAGGGAATGAAGCCTAAGGAGCCAGACTCTTCTCAGTAGTGCCCACTGACAGGACAAAAGATGATGGACACAAATTTAAAAGCTTAAAATTCACTCGGAACACAAGAAAACTTTTTTACTGTGAGGATGGTCAAACACTAGAACAGGCTGCCCAGAGAGGTTGTGGAGTCCATCTGCAAAGATACTCAAAACATGACTGGACACAGTCCTGGGCAACAAGCTCCAGCTGACTCTGCTTGAGCCAGGGGTTTGGACTAGATAATCCAAGAGGTCTCTTCCAACCTCAACAATTCTGTGTAAATGTATACAGAATATTTAATTATTATTGTTTAAAATTATTTAATGTTAGCTGTAACCACTAATAGACAGTCTAAACACAGGAACTAGTTAACAAGTCAAACAGAATCCAAAACCGTCCAAACCAAACAACAGATGAGAGTAGTTCAGTCTTTGGTGAAGCTTGGACTTTCCAAACCCGCTTAACTAACTCCTTTTGAAGTCAGTCCTTCAAAACTTCTGAGATGCTTCGATACATTTACAAAATTTATACCTAGTGCCTCTTCTTTCTGCATATATGTAGTCCAATTATACAGGTCCAGTAATGACTATAAACTGTCAGAATTTAAAACATCATCAAATCTATGCACCTCTCTCTCATGAAGAAGTGAGAGAAGTTAAAAATCCAGCCTTTACTGATTCAGCCAGTAACAATTCAGTTCCTTGTCTCAGTGTAGTTAAATCTCCAAGACATGATTTTATGGGTGAGAATGTGAGAAACGCTTTAATAAAAACTAATGCCTCATTATTTTTTTCCAGTAAATTCACAGAATAGAGTACTAATGAAATTATTAAACCCTTATGCTCTTTTGTAAAGACTACCCTTTTTCATAATACAAATGATGAAAATGTTTCAACAATGGTACTTAAAATATTTTTGAAAGAATCTTTATCCCATTATTGCACATTAGACATGTTTTATGATATGTTAGTGTTTAGAGTATGAAGAAGAGACTTCTCACTTCTTCCAAAGCAACATACGGAACATCTTGAAAACAGTACACTACAGAGACAGGAAATGTTTATGAGTTAGGGGAGCATGTGCTACCAGAGCCAACTTAAATAAGAGGTATCAGATGTTTCTGGTGATGAAAATCTTTGTGTAAGGTGAAATGGGCTACATTCCATTTCTTTTATTCCAAAGATGAGATGGATTTGAAAAACCTACCTGGCTCCTTGAATCAAGGACTCGCCACATGAGATAATCTCCAGCACATTACTATTGGCAAGCAGATCTTTCACCCTTTTTTCTCCATGCATTACAGAAAATATTAAATCAGTTTGGTGTCCATAAAAACTTTTGATCCTAGGAATAGCCTAGGGTACTATCATTATCTTCAGGAGAACCATTTGTAGATCTTCAGTAGGTAGCACTAATTTAATTTCTTTGCTAGAGAAAAAGTGGCTGATTTTCTAGATCAATATTTGATTGAATATGTTTGAAATGTCAGCAGATAAAGGCCCCTTTTTCTGGCCCAAAGAGTTTTTGAACCACAGAGGTATACTGTTCTAGCTCCCCTGGGATCTGACTGCAAGGAGGTCTCAAAGATCTGTTAGAAACCTTCCTGCTGTTCCTTGTGTTCTTCCAGCAAGACTTTCTAAAGGTTGAGATGAGAAGAAAGAAGATCAAGAACCAAAATGTCTTTATATCCATTTTTTAATCTTTCCTGGTGCTTCTCTTAACTAAAAATAATCGTTTATAACACCAGTTTACAAAAAAACTCCTGTAATACGATCATGTGAAAGGAAGAAAAAAAAATTAGTGAGGGCCAGTCCTTCAGATTTGCTTTAAGAAGATGCTCCAAGAACTTTTGCAAGCCATTGACATTTGAAGGGCTTTTTCTCTTTCATGACACTAATTAAACCAGAATATCAATGTATCATCTTCTTGAAAGTGATCTATTAAAGAGATATGCTCAAGGCTGAAAAACCAGGGCAATGGACATACATTTTAGAACTTCAGAAGAAAAGTTGCCCAGTTATGTTAGATAACTACAGAAAAGCATAAAAGCAAAAAGATATTCTTAAACAATGATAAGAGATGCTGTTGAAAAAATGGCACGATGTGAGACCCTGCGTCAATATATTCCGTATAAATTCATGCCAAATACATGCACACACAGACATCCCCCTCCCTCAGCCCCATACAGAACAGTGCTCATGTCCATGCTGTTCAAATGGAGAGGTTTCTTTAAATCTTCAGGACCTAGACATACATTTCTCAGAATAAGACAATGAAATATTGTGGATGGAAACTTCTTGTAAAATTGAGATACAAAATGCCTCTAAAGAGTAAACCACATTGCCTATCTTGACTACATGTATAGCTTGATGTTACATGATTAACAGTATATATACTTCTACATAGTAAGATCCATTCATCTTAACATTAAAAACTAATTT
Organism: Mycteria americana; assembly: GCF_035582795.1. Classification (NCBI taxonomy): domain Eukaryota; kingdom Metazoa; phylum Chordata; class Aves; order Ciconiiformes; family Ciconiidae; genus Mycteria; species Mycteria americana. Next base: position 129,778,770 of record NC_134367.1, read on the forward strand.
ATATAAGAGAAAATTGATGTTGATTTGCTTCATAATATTTTACTTAGAGCTTTGATTTTATTTTTAAAAATAAGTATGTTTAACTTGCTAAGAAGGTATGTGCACACTTTTTCAATACAAAAATTTAGAAAGCAAACTGTACCAAAGATAGTGAAAGCATGTGGTACCATATCAGTTGTGATGATAGGAGTTCTTACTCATCTGCTGCAGTGTCTAATAACAGTTTTCTGCCATCTTTATAAATATTACGTTATTTGCAAGGGATCCGAAGTCCCCTGCTTTAAAAATGCCTTTTCAATTAGCCAGTATTTGAGCAACATAATATACTACTATAATTTATTTCACTGTGAAGTAAAACATATCCCTATAAGCCAAAAATGTGTAAGATACACCAGCAGCTGTTTTGTATGTCATTTCAGTCACCCTGGGAAAGACTTTCAGTCTTTTCGTTTCTTTTAGAAGCAGCAAAAATGCACCAACATTTCTGTTAATCTCTTGGGAAATACAGAAAAAAAATCACGACCAGTCTTGTATCTACCACATAATTTAGAAAGATGCTCTAGTAACTTCAATGCCTTGTATGTAAATAGATTGTTGGTTGCTCATTACTTCATAAAAAAAAAAAATTATCAGCTTTGCCACCCACTATTTCTGCATCACACCTAAATGACTAGATTATATCAAAAACACCTCATCCAGTTGCTGTACCAGGTTCTGCTAACCGAAACCATAAGCCTCCAGCAGCGAAGTCAGATACCCAATAGTGTCTGCATGGATCAAAGTAAGCCAAACAAAATCTATGTTTTGTACCTGCTTCCAATACGTTTGGGAAGCACTGTTAATGAAAAATGAGGTTGATGTACCTATTGCACACTTTTGGATTATTGTTCACTACCATCAATCTGAAACCTAATGAAACAGAGACCACCTACAGTGGAGGGATATTGTGTCCATCTGACAAACTGCATCCAATTTACTAACTGATGGGATGGCATAAACTGCCACTGGTCATATGATTTTCAGCTTCTGATTGGTCATACATTAAGCATTAGTAATGGGGCAATGCCGTTTCCACTATCGTTCTCTGGCAAGAGTAAAAGTATTACATAGTACACTATAATTCTGTGATAATGATAGCATGCAACGTGCTGTTTTCTCCCCACTGTAGACACAAAAATTGTAGGAGACTTGGCTTCTCCAGACTGTCTTTATGGAATTGTCATGACATATATTGAACCTTTTCAGTGCATTTCTGGGTAACTTTATGGGCACATGTGTTATGTATGTCACAACCAAGCTCTGCAGGAAGAGATAAAATAGTGCACACATCACACAATGGGTATCAACAATGGGCAACCTAGGCTCCAACCTGCACAGTACAAAGAGTTTTTTCCAAAGAAAAATGCTGACTCTCTAAATGGAAGATGCTTTTGTTTCTGCACCTGTTTTGCTCAGTATCTTGTTAGGCTGCTTCTACTTGTACTATATGTCATACTAATAGGGAGAAGCAAAACAGGGAGAAATTATGATGGATATTAGTTGATCCTCTTGTTATTGCTAGATGTGATTATTGCTTTTTCCTGCTTGGGGCTCCCTCAGTGTACTCCTAACAGAGTGCAGCTCATTAAAAAGCTCTGCTGGTTAAGTTTTACTAGCATAATAACCAGTTCTCTCTTTATGGTTGTTCTGAAGTCGATTCACTGGCCACCTGTCAGTTTGTGAAATAAATGTTAGGTTTTCCTAATGACTATTAAGGTTTTTCATGGATTTTTCTCCCATCGTTTCTCTCTGAACTTGTCCAGTGCTGTGTTCGTGCTTGTGATTTATGCTTAGCAGGTGTTTGTTTGCTATGGGTTTCTAAATGTTGGCTTCCTACCGTAAGAAAGGAATGGGAAGGTGGGAATGGGTTTATTGTATTCTGTATATTGTTCCACAACGACGAAATGGATTTCCAGCTGACACTCTATGTGCTGCTACGTATTAAGCCACAAAACCCTATCTATATCGGCAATATACCAACTAATGCAAGGGAATCCGCAGTTAAGACTGAAGCTCCATTATTAACTCACTATGTTGTGCCTAGGTATGGCTGTACATATTGTTTTGATATATACCAAGAACACTGCAATAGGTAAACAAAAGGAGGTAAGCTCACAATACAACTTCAGTCTTCACTATGAGATTCTGTGCCCTGACTGTTTTAACCAGACCCTTTATATTCCCTGAATTTTATCTTTTGCTGTTTCAGTTTTTCAACTTTAAAATGTTTGTTGAGGCTATGTGATCCAGTAAAAAATACCCTTAGAGATCTCTTGTGTAAATACATAAAATGTTTAGCTAACTTCTTTTAAAAGACACATAATAGTTTGGATCTACAATGCTAACAAACACTGCAATTAGCAAGATTAGAGCAACCTAATTTTAAAATGCTTATTACTTACCTGATAAACTGTAAAATCTCTTGTCAGAGTCATTACAGTGTTTGTTATAAATACTATTTGCCCCTAATTCTCATAGACGTTATTCACTTTAGAGAGGATAAGTACTGCTGTGAAGTTGTGGATTGTTAAGCGTTACTAACAGCATTCAGATTGTTTTCAATACTGTACCTATACAAATGGTGGAATACCATAGAAGTCATACCTTTCCTTAGTCTGCAAAAGCTTCTGAGGCTGCTTCTGTCACCTGTAGGATCATTACCCAAAGCCTCCCAAGCCAGCAGAAAAAAAATCTATTGCCTTCAGTGGGCTTTGGATTAGCCTACATTTTAATGTACCTTTCAAAGATGGGGTTTATACATGCACGGCTCCTCTTTTTCCCCAAAGACAGATCCTACCTAGCCTATGAGTCATAATTTACTTATGTCCTCAACAGGCTCCATTGCATTTTGGTCACCTTTTCCCCCCAAGTTAGGTCTTCTTTTTTCCAGTGCTGCTGACTGAGCATGATTTGGGGCTTCCTTTTATTATTACATTCTCATCTTGTCACTCACGTTACCCAAGTAGTCACTGGCATGATCTGTAGTTGACTTTTACAGTTTTATAAAGTTTTGACTTTTTTCCTGGTGACTTGTAATGGCACTGGTATGCCATAAAGGGGAAAGAAGATACAGCTCAGCTTTCTGGAAAAAATATGAAGCAACCCAATACAAGATAGTGCAAAAACCTCCAACTGGTTATCACACTTAGTACTGTGGGCTGGCTTTGATTCACTTTAAAATCATGATTATAGAGGTTTAAATCAGCATTTCACTTGAAATTAGAGCCTACTATAAAGAATGAAATCTTAACAACAAAACCACTACACTTCACAGTGTTTGTAGGACTCTACCTGAAATTTACATTTAAACTAAAATAACCTTGTATCTTCCCTTTGCAGGAATTTAGTTACTGGTCTTTATTCTTCAGCCATTCAGTGTGTTTGGGAAGTTGCAATGCATACAATTTTATTTATCGTATAACTTTCCCTCATATCATTGAGATATACACCAGAGCTAAGATTGGCTGTCATTTGCCAACAAAAGGTTGTTATTTTTGTTGTTAAGTGTCTGCATGCTGTTTTGACAATAACTCTCCTGTTTCCTTGTCTCCTCTACTTAAACTTCATAGCACATACTAGATGATTTAGAAGATCTTCTGAAGACTGCTACTTATCAATATCTGTTAGCTCCATTTTGTAACTCTCATTTGAGGAAGGTGTCATTTGATTTATTTCTTTATTTGGATTTTTACTACTCTATAATAAGAGTACCCAGTCAATGCTCTGGGCTCTACTGACAACCTTTTAAAAATATGCACATAAATAAATAGAATTTCGAGTTGTCACAAGATCCATCAGAGAGTCCAGCAACAAAGTAGATGTAACAAAAATAATTTGTCCCTACAAAGTGACTGATAGTTCCAATGACCTCACTGGAACAGAAGCTGTATATCATTACCATAATACCACAATGACATCACCAATCCTTTTCACCTGTGTTGTTATGGGATAGGGAGAAAGAATGGGCCGAAAATGAGAAAACATATGATTTTATAAACTGAGGGAACCTTGTAACCTATTTATAAACCTTGTAACAGTTCCAAGAGGGATGCTTCTAATATCTGGAAGAGCACTTAAGAGACAGGAATCTGGATGTAAGAGATCCTGATTGTATCACTTTAATCATTAGTCTTTATCCGGCCCATCGATTTATGTGGATTTTTCCATAATTTTATTGGTTTAAAAAGAACACAGCCAAGCTTATAATAGGCCCAGTTAGCATTATAAGAATACTGACACAAACTACCTGCCAAATAGAATCACATACACACGGTGTTTTTGTAAAATCTGAATTCCAGTATTGTACCACAGTGGAATCCTATTTTTCTCATAAAGCCTGCAACAATGCTGTACAGCTCTTGAGAGAGAAACTTTTTTATATAGTGTTTGAATCACCTTCCTTTTAAAATGCTGCTAAGTGTGAAATTAGTGTTGTCCCTCAAAGTGCATGAGAATAATTGTCAGTAATTGAACACAGTTTGGGGGCTAATTATATAAAAATTGGTATTAAAAGAATACTACAGGACTGATTGAGTTTTGCAGTTCATATTTAGTTTTCAAATTACTAGAGTTGAAAGGCTGTGGTAAGAAACAATAAAAATCCATTCAAAGCTGCTAAAGCAAATTAAGGTTTACTAGTCCTTTGAAAGACAAATGATCCAAGTGAGGTAATGTAGGGAGGACAGTAAAAATGTTCTTGACATTTACCATAGATTTAAAATATCAGGTGTTTTAGTATGCCATATGTTGAACACATTTAACTTTTCCACTGAATTTCTGTTTAAATTGTTCGCATTTCTCTTTTGGTTTGTCTCTAAAAAGAGGAAGACTCATAATGTCGTGGAAGAAATGCCTTCTTTACATGTACCAACTCCAGAATTTTGTTGAGGATCCATTAGAGTCAGCACATGCTGAGATGTGAGAGGAGCACAGCCTGTCATGACCTTGATCTATGCTTTTGAATGGGAGCAGGAAATTAGTCTGGGGGAGAATTTTTAACCAGCACTTGTCCTAATTATATAGTGTCAGAAATAAATGGGATCTTGACAAAAGTAGAGCAAATGAACTTACCACTGTTCCTCATGCTGGAAGGAATTTTGCAACCCCAGAAGCAGTTGAAGCACTCCCAAATTTTCCTGGAAGAAGAACTGTAAAAAAATAAGACAGAAGGGAGAGAAGTCATGTACACTGTTGCATGTCATAGGCCCAGAGGCTTTCAAGATCTATTGTATATTTCTTTGCAACCAGAAATAGCTGGAAATTGCTGAACAATTAAGAAAAAAAAGTCAAATAAACATTGATCTACCTCAAAAAGTTACTGGTACAGAAACATTTCCTTTTTAAACTAGTAGCATGGAAAGACTGCTACGCTAGATTTTGAACGTGCACGTGACAGTGCAGAGTGTTTTAGCTGTCAATAGCCTACTCATAGAACATTCAAAAGACTGGACCAAAACAATTTAATTCAGGGTATTTTTTAATTGAAGCTTATAAGTATTGTGAGGAAGATGATACCCTTTTCAGATTTGTTTATTTCCCTATAAAAATGTCATTCCCTCTTTATCAAAAACTCTAGAGAAGGTTTGTACAAATGATAGCTGATATTTTTCTCTTAATGAAAAATGGTAACTCTAGAAAAAAAAAATTACAATAACATTTTAAATAATTACAGGCTAGCTTAGTATAAAATAAATATTCTTGTAAAATGTTTTTAAAAATCTGATAAATTTCAGTTTCCATGTAATTGTTTGGAGAGTGAATATCTTGCTATAAATAGTTATCATTTTACAGGATTGTTGTATCAAGTAATTTGGATGTTACAAAACCAGTGACTGTTTACATTGATAACAAAAATATTTCTAAATGAAATAGCAAGTTTTGGAAAAATAACTGAAATGTATCTGAGTAAAAAAAAATCCATTTCTCTCAATAAAGACAAAGTTTAAGGCTAAACAATAAAAAAAAATCCAAAGAAAAGAAAAGTAATCACACCAGGATGAAGGGATATGAGGACAGACTGCATAATACTTGCAACCTCTAAATGATCGTAAAGAAGGAATCAGCCTCTGATGAATCATAAGATTATCATCAAAGTCATTGCTTTAAGGAAAAAACTTTTTCTTCTATTTTACTGTTAGTACAGAGAACACAGAATTTGTGCTTCCAAGGCTCTGCTGACAGCCACAATGTCACTGACTTAAGCTGCTCTCAGCAGCTAGGCCTTTTAAAAAAGAGTCATGGTATCTAGAGTCACATCTCTAAAATTCACTGCTTTGGCTGGATACTAGGTATACCATGAGAGCATCCATTCTGCAAAATTGTTTTATGTCCAGCAAAAATTTAATATTCACAAAACCAAGTTACATGCCTGGGCATACACTCAGAGAGCAAAGTTTAGATGGTCAGGAAGAAACTGAGTTAATGATTCTGTTTCTATACAAACATTCAAAACCAGACCCTTTCAATAATAGTTTGTGACACTAGGAATAAAAGCAACATGCAGTAGTTTTGCAAGTTGTGTGAAATGTAATAGAGGTAAACATACGCAGAAAAACTAACAGCCACCCAATGCTCAATTACTAAAGTACTAAATATGATTCATTAGCGAGCAATTAAAATGTTCAGGAGATGAAGCCAAACTCTTCTTTCTGCAGAGGAGATGCCACTGGCTAAAGTTATAAGCAGTGGAAGAAGAAACATGCTTAGATATAACAGCCAACTGCAAATGCGTATGATCAAACAGATTTGTCTACTGAAATGGATGTACAAACTACAGTTAATGAATCTGATGAAGTTTTTAATGGATTGGGATGCATTAAATCTATAATATATCACACTGCTATCGGCCCCAATGCGCTTTCTGAAGTAGATGTGCCATGTAAAACCCAATTAACTCTCAGAGACAGACTACAAACTGAACTTCACCAGATGGCTCAATCATTTGGAGTTAATTCAGACACTACTGACTGGGTTAATAGTATGGTCACTGTACTAAACAACAAAAAAAGTTATGAGAACTTTAGAGATAAGAAAGACATGAATAAAGCAATCAGCCTAAAGTAGTTCCCCAGAAGAGTAGGTGAAGAGGTCACATCCAGACTTCAAAATGCAAGAGAGCTTTTAGTTTGGGATGTCAGCCAAGGAGCCTGGCAAGTCTAACTCTATAAATAATTTGTTCCTTCAACTCTTTTCAGAAGAGGTTTGAAAAAAGCAATATGTTTCACAATTCCATCAGCACCTGATTTTTAGGAATATCTTGTCTCAGATTTTGAAGGATGTGGACCGCATGGAATCAAGTAATCACTACTGACCTACTGGGAAGTGAAGAAGGCCAGCTCCAAATCAGAATGTTTAATTTCTATAAAGGAGAAAGAATGTCAGACTGAACAGAAACACACTTCTTATTCAGCCTGGAAGAATTTGGTTATGTAGAAGAAAATGGTGACAAAGAGCCAGACTTAACCCTGTAAAAATGGATTTAAGTGTATGAATTGAATATCCCAGAACAAGGGAGTCTGGCATACATTCATAGGCTTGTTCCCATACTTGAACATCTTCATCTAAAACTTCTTATAGTTAAGTACTTCCTTCAAACAATACGTAATGACAGTAGGTTGAATAACAGAAGAAAAGCCTTTGGAATACAGAAGACATTATTCCGCAAATACTGGAATATTTTGAGATTAAGCAAGGTCCACAGTCTCAACTGTGTTATGGACTCTTTTAATATTTACTGACATGTACTTCTAACCCTATAAAACATAACAGAATGCTCACACTTCTTTTAGTTCAGAAACAGTTTCCTGTCTAATGCCTAAGAAATCAGGATTATTTAAAAATAAGAAACCCCATATACAAATTATTGTTTTCATAAATCCTGCTGTCCTTGCTGAAGCCTTATTTTATACTAATACCTCTGTTTTGAAAGATAGATGAATTATTTTACTTTTTCTATCTATCACTGCCATTTTAAAACATGGTTAACTGAGATTTGACTGTTACATAGCTGGCAGGAATCTTCACTGCTGTGAATGTTGCTTTCTCTTTAGCTGCCTTAGAAATACAAGTTCAGGGTCAATCTAAAACCAGATTTTCCTAAAAACAATCCTTACTTACAAGCAGCTCACACATATTACTGAGTAGCACAACATAACATTACTCAGTTTCACCAGAAAAATCTTTCAAGCTTTTAATGGCTTCAAGGCAACGTAGTTTGAACAAGGAAATGTCAACAGCCTCAAATCCTGGTCCTTCTATATGAATGCACTCTTAGCAAAGCCCCTCCCTGTTTTCTTTGTGATCTTTCATGATTTAATTAGAAACATCTTTAAAAGGCGCTTTTTTTTTTAACTATAGTAGTATAACATCTGCATTTTCAGCAGTATGCTATTTAATCACATTGGGTTATAAAGTGAAATTCTTAGTACTTAGTGTAATATCTTGTAGAACCCATGCATTTGGTCTTTTAGTGTCCCTGACTCATCAGCTTATATTCTTTCATCAACATTTTAATAGCCACTCTTAAAAATGTAATTTGATGGATAATTCTCTAAACCTGTTTCAGTTTTGTTATTTCTTTAAAAAGTTGTGTCTCTGCACGTATTTTCTTCCTGTGATTACTGCACCTGAAACTAATTCCAAGCATTCAAACATACAGACTTAAACCCAGGGCCAGCATAAACTGAGAAGTTGATAGAGCTCTGCTAGATTATGTTATGCAAGACTCTGATTCCCAGGTAAGATAATTTTGTTAGTGTAAAGAATTTCACTTTTAGCTTTAATTGAAATATATTTATTTATTATATATCTAATGTATAGTGTAGTTTGAGTTTAGGTACTTGAATTCTGTTTTAACCCTGTGTTCAGTCCCCATGTGCTTTATTGGATCTAGCATTTGCTGTCTACAGTTAGTTCTCTGTTCTAATGTAATTTAATCAGTGACTCTGAAAATCAACTATCTGTAGCTATCTTGCAGCAGACTGTGTAGAGCACTTATTCACTTACTTAACTTTGTTCTTGTTACTTTGACAAAAATAAAACTCTATATAGTAAAGTGGGATACTTATGAATTTCAGGGAATTTTGGATCAAAGCTTCCCTGAGGATAGCACCTACTTAAAACCATACCTGATTTGGACAGCTCTGAAATAGATGTTTATGTTAAATATTTACTTAAATACCTTTTGAATGACTCTTCTTTCTGGAGTATGGGGGGTGAATAGTCCTACTTATTTCAGCTGGAGTATTTAACATCAGCAAGTAACCTATGATAGTATCTGTTCCTTTCTTCTCTAGCAATTCACAAATAGTTATCACAGAAACCAGGGGACTAGACTGACTGGGAAAGCCTAAAAGAGAGTTCCACTGCTGTATTTTTCCATTGACAGATTTCTGCTAGTCTTTAAAGTACTGGGAAACAGGGAAATTCAAACTACTCCCTGGACTCTGAAAAATGCCAATAAGGAGGAAAGAAAAAAAAGACAAAACAGAACTGGTGTTGAATTATTGGCAAGATCTAATATAATTGAACTGCATAAAGTTTAAAAAAGAAAAAAAAAAACACACAAAAAAACCACATGCACACAAAAAACCCCAAACCCAACCAAACTAAAACCTTTAAGGTGTCTGCCACTGTTAAGGAAATTCCAGAAAGATAAATAACTTGAAAAAACAGAGGAAAGAACGTGTAGATGCTAAATATCTGATGGGGAGTCTTCACCTAAAACTTGAAAACATACTTTAAGTTCTGGTTTGAGAAGTGACCATGCAGTACTGATGCTTGCTTATTCAATAGCTGTGTGTACTATGGAAGTCATACATGCTTACTTGGGTTTTTAAACCACATTGTGCGGAGTGCACAAAAATAAGACCGTATTTTCTTCCTATGTGTTTAAAAAAAAAAACCCGTATACAAATTTCTGCTACATATTTAATGACACACCCAGAATACTACCATGTTTGTATAGGAATAAGGGAATGTACTGAAAAAAAAAAATCAAAATTTTGTCTACACAGATTTGCCTTGCTAAAGTGTGTTAGTCGTTACAGATAGACAGGTTCCTCTAGGGAGTAATACAGAGCAAATCCCTAACTTTAAGTGCTTTGAATTGTTTTTGGAAGGGTTGGGTTCTTGCTATACAGATATTGCTTGACAGTGCTAAAGTCAGCATATGCGTATGTCCCCTACAGAATAGGATGGAAGCACTGAAACTCCAGGCCAACACCTCTGTTCTCAATCTGGATATTGAAAATAATCAGTCTGCAGAAATGTGGCCTTTGCAGATTCTGCATAGTGTACCTCCCCTTTGGAGAATTCCACCAAACCCTGTAAATGGAAACCCATAAAAATTGTTAATACTTCTGCAGCATGCACCCAGAAAGAAAGTTAACCTTATCAGTTGCTATGGATAAACAAAATCTTTTTTGTATTTATGTATGTATATGTTATACCAGGTGACCAGCCCTTATTTCCAGGTAGTGTTGCTAAAGTCTTCATGTCTCAATATGCCCACTTCTCACTTTCTTAAGCAAAATCTTTAAAGCACTTTGGTCCTTGAAGGACCATTGGACTGAATATACGATTTTGACCCACAAGTGATAATTATGAAGCCTTGTTTCAAAGGTGGTAGGACTCTGTATTGCACCTTACACTACTAGTTAATTCTTAAAAAAGTAATAATCGGGGACATTGTCTGAACTCAATTTCATTACACATGAGCAAATCTAGAATAAAGCTACTGCAGTCAGGTTAAAGTCAATGAACTATATCAGATTTATATTGGCTCAACTGAGATCATAAATTGGTCCCATAATTGGACCTTTATTTTTAAATATAACATTTGCAATTGGCTGTTCTGCCCAGGGAACAGACAACTCTATCTTGATAGAGTTCTGAACCTATTAGAATTAGTTGGGAGAGGGTGATTACATGATGAACATCTAATTCTATAAAAGAGAGAGAAGTAAAACTAGAAATAGGAAGGTGCTGGATTTGAAGTAGATTATCCTCAAATTTAGCAGTGTTTATAGACCAGGAGGAGTGTTAACTTAAAGCAAAGTAGGTGGTGATGAGGGTGTGATGTCCATGTCACACTTTTTTTTTAATTTAAAAAAAAGCTGTAGTTGGGTTTGATTGACTGAATGCCCATTTGCAGCTGGAGTGCATTAGATGCATTCCAGCATTTTCCACTTTTGTTTAATCCAAAAGGAATTCAGTTCATGTGCTTCAATACCATACTATGATGTGAATCAAAGCGCAGAACATCAGGACAATCAGAGATTCACTTCAAAAGCATAATGCTGATCTGAACTAAAATTACACTAAAAAGAGAACTCCTCCCACATACATAACAGTATTTCTAGGCTTGGCTGAAGATCGTTTATACACTCAGTAGAAACTGTCTTACAAAAAGGCCCTGAGAGAATCCTACCTGTGTTCTTTCCTGAAGTGGGAAGATGGGGCAAGAAGGCCTGTGAATGAATTGCTTTTTAAACAATGAAATAAAATGATCTTGTCAAGATCAAACTATGCTTGCTGTTTTTTAGCCACTAAAACTAATCAGTTAATACAAGAATGATATATAAGACATCTCTTAGGACTGAATTGTTCCTAAAAGAAATTATTTGGAAAGGAACAAGGACTTGCTGAGATAACATTAACTCTTCTGCTGACCTTTAAGAGAAAACATCAATTGCAGTGTAGATACTTTTAGCCCAAACCAGCTAAACTGGCTAGGTTAAGGGCTGAAATACAGGCTTGCTCCCTTTCATATATAACATCTTTCATTTTCAGTGCAGATGAAAGCCCTAACATGTTGATAGTCCCTTTACATCCTTTCCACAGCTCACCCTCATGGGCCAACAAGTTGTCTTACAAGTCAACTTGCAGAAGAATCCCATGTTACTTGACAACAGGTCATGTTCAGGGGAAGGCAGAAACTGTGAGGAATCCTTCACGCAGCTAAGGCTTGATAGCGAGGATGCTCACATGGTGACTAGACTGTCTTGCTTATGCACCTGCAGCAGCCATCTCTGCCCTGGATTTCTGCTTCCAGAGCCTTTTTCTGGAAAAGGCAACATAATCTGCTTCAACCGCCTTCATCAAATATTTAAATCAACCTAGATGGCTTTGCTAGAAGCAGGAGGATCTACTGTGTTCCCTCACTCGGACTGATCAGCTGAAGAAGCACTTTTTGGCACAGAAAGGACAGTCAGGTCAACTATCTTCAGCATCTTCAACCAGGACAGCTATTTGTGAAAGGAGTATCTGTTCATGGCCTGACATTGGGGTACAAATCAGCAAGTTAACTGTATGCTGCAGACACAGCCTAAATGTAATTAGTTCTTTTGTTTAAGAATAAACTGACTCTAACCACTTCTTGGGCATGTGGTTCCTTCAAGACAAAAAGGCAAATAACTCAGTTACATTTAGAAAAATTACTTTAATGAACAGGAAAATGGCATTTAATCTTTTGGTGCATCCTGCATTTTATGAGTAAATTCTGTGGGAAACTGTGTAAATGGAATGTAATTATTTTTAAAATAGAATCCTTTGTTATTAGCTACATAACTGTCATGTGTACATAAAGCACCCTGCTGTACAGACAAAGGACTGGAAAAGTTTCCTGGAGAGTTTCTGCTATTGAAAGAATAAAAATTGAAGCAGTGGGGTGAACTTTTGGTTCACAGACTCAAATACTGAATGTTAAACCTGGCTGAGAGAAAATCACTTTATTCTGATAACCGGATTACTTAGAACAAAAATAGAGAAAATTAAGAACTGAAGAGCAGAAAATTAAGGTGGAATGCAATTTAAAGAGTAAGTAGATGATGTAGGCTTTCATTTTCATCCCCCCCAGTGTCCAGCTAATTAAAATTACAATCAAAATGAAAGTCTAAACTTGTAAATATCTTTAGCTAATGATTTTGTCTTTTTAATCATCTTCACATTCAAAGACTTTATTTTATTCATTTAGAGCTTTACAATAAAATGAAATTGTTTTTCTCTAGTAAAATCCTTTTAATTTTCGTTATCTGTTTCTTTTTACATCATACATTATGTATTTTTCTTTTTTCTTTCTAATTTCTGCACAGTATTCCCTACTTTTATAGTCTGTGCTCCTCTTGCGCATTTACTTAAAACTATTATAAAGTTAAACGTAATAAAGTGCTATAGTAAACTTTTTGCTTAGCATAAAATCACTAGAGTTGCATCTACTGGCTTGAAAACTAATCTAGACAAACACTAGCTTTCTTAAGGTGCATATGCAGATACAATGAATTTTTAAGCCACTGATCACATACAACTTTAAATTTAGACAGAACAGTAAGTATTCATCATCTTTGTTTCTAAGACAAAGAATGGATTTGCCCCAATTTATAGACTGCTATCCATGAATTATGGCTGTTTCTCTGAGTTTTGAGGCAATTCTTTTAAATGGTTCAAGAGTTAAAAGTAATGAAAGACATTCTTAATGTAATGGGCAGCAATGACTTGCCTTTCTGACCTTAATGTTCTAAAAAATTAGTGTTTGCTGTCAGTATACTTTACACTTCCCAACAGTCTGGAATACAGAGTAATTTTATCATTTAAAAATGCATACGAACTTAGAGCCTTCATTTTACATGTTTATGTGGCTGTGAAATTTATAAAAACATATTTAGTTTTGCTTCAAAATTTGTTTTTTATGTAAGTTTTCTACTGAGGGTGAGGAAACCTTGAAAATATAGGAAAAATGATGCTCGGTGATATGGCTCTGTCTTAATGACTTCCCTCATTTTGGATAATAGAGGCATTTTACTTTATTTTGCTAGACAATATTGATTTGCAACAGGCACTGAGGTTGGAATGTAGCCAGTCATAACAATATACTTTAACACCATACAAATACAACATTTATTTAGTAACGTAGTTCATTTCAACCTCAGTGTTACTTGCATGATCCGGCTGCACTCTGAAATCTGAGGATTCTGAACTGGATCTTGGGAGTCAGACTGTGAATTCTGAGCTATGCTTGAGAGATGGTTTTGCATTCCTACAGTATTTAGAAAATCCCACAAAAAGGCAGTGCCAACACCTAAGTGAAATACTACAGGTTCAAAATACTCAGATTCAGTGGCTGGCTGATGGACAAAAATTCACTGTGAACACATCTAAAGGTGTTAAGCCTTTAACTTTACAGAGAGACAATTCACAAGTTTCATATCTGTAATGGATGCTCCAAGTCATATGTGTACAGGAGATCCCATTCACATGCAAACACAGACCATGGGTGCATTTGCAACTTTTAACAGTTTTCAGCCTACCTGGGAAGACTTACCATCTGTCAATCATCACTCTGGTATCTGAATTATTTCCAGGCAAAACCTATTAGCAGCACAAAAGACCCTCAAAGCTATCATGAAGTGTCTGACAAATGTTTTGGGGGTTATAAAATGTCTAGCTGGAACAAGACAGTATTTTCATTTGTTTGTCATCTTCATTTTGGTTTTCTTAGGAATTAACAGGAAAGAGGACGTAAGCACTATACTCTATCTTGCAAGATAATGATTAGTTTTATATTTATATTGGCATACATATACACCTCTCCACTGAAATATTTTCATTTTACACTGGTAAAAGCAAGGCCAGATTTTGGCCCAGCATCTTTTGCAATCTCTAACAACATACATTCCCTGGTTCAGAAAGGCAACTTTCATCTGGCTGCTTGGAAGATCTCCAAGAGTTTGTGCTCTGCAAGGTTTGAAAGGGATTAACTGCATACTCTTGTGCCTTTAGAATCAATACAACATATGGATTGGCCTCGTCTTCTTGAGTTGCCACTGACTGCAAAGGGAGTATTTGTACAATTCAGGAAGATGTAATTGGGCTTAAAGCCTCTGGTTTTTATGTGCAGAAGTTAATTTATGTGAATACATTAATGTTCATACATCAGTCATTTCACTGGGTCATCTGCCAAAGAGCATGCCAAGATTTTGCCTACATGTACAAAGATGAACGTGAGCTTTGAGAGCCCTCTAGACCTAAGACATTTTAAAATATCCAGTGCTCACTTAATCATTTTATACTGTTAATAGATCAATCAGTGTTCTTGGTTTTGGTACCAGCATATGTTTTCTAATATTGAAGTTCTTAAATACAGAAGAACAATTGCATTTCAAATTGTCAGAACAGACATATTTGCTGCTTCAGACAGTTTTGTTAACAGCTGCACTGCTTTGTACTGAGGTAGTATAACAGAGATGTCTAGAGTCTGCATCTGAGTTTGTGGACTGTTAATGACGCAGAATGGTTTTAAAATAGCCAGAAATAAAAGTACAGTGTAAGACAACTCTATGCAAATCACTAGAACTATTTTGTAGCAAAAATTTCTTGGATAAAACAAAGGAAGAAGTATACGTGAGAACTGTGCCAGTAACAGGCTCTGGACTGGGAAGATTGTGTTAGAAGGGGGAGCCTGGTGATTCTCACCTGTGTGCTCTTCCAGTGTCTGATAAAACATTTCACTGTTTCCAAAAATGGTGGTTTGGCTTGTGGATGAGCCTTCCTGATGCTTTCTTCACATCAGCTCTAGTGCTAGTGTCACAGCTTCAGCAAGCCAGCCTAAAACTAATTCATAAAAAAAGCAATTAGTTTTTGGTCAGTAACAAACTGGCCCAGTGTACAAGGAGATCAATCGCGAACCAGAGTTGGCATAAGCAAGAGGAAGGGGCTGCAGGGCCAGGAACAGGATGAAGGGAAGAGCACGACTGTCCTTTACAACAGCGAGCCATTCAGTGGGAGCAGTACTACAATAAAACGTCTTTCAGATGACAACCATGGCCTGCTGGTTTAGTCATAGAAAACTCCACCTAGTCCCAATGGCTGTTAGTGTGTCTGAGCTGTGCTTTCAAACAGTGGAAAATCAAAGCTCAAGAGAGGGAAACTCCTTAATTAGCTGAGGACAAGGTTTAAGAGTTATTTTTTTCTCTAGGACCTCAGTTAAGTGTCACTGGTTTTCAGTGTGTACACTTCTGGTGTAGTTTTAGGCATAGGCAAGCTAACTTACCTTTAGTTAAAAAAGGTACAACTGCATACTATTCAAAGTATTCTTTTGCTATATTTGAGTCCTTTCATATGCTTTTACCTTTAAGAATTCATTAGGACTGGAATTCTTAAACTGTGGTCTATGGTGCATTTTGTAGAGGCCTATGAAGTTGTTCTGTGTTTTCAGGTCTGCTTAAAAGGCAGCTAAAATATACTAAATATTTTTCTCGTGTGGCTTTCCCTTACAAACAACTACTACTTTTAACACCAGGTTTTGTGATCACTAGACAGATGAGGAATCGCCTCAGAAGAGAGGTGCTCTCTGAAATAGAGATGTTTGGTATTAAAAAATAATCTAAACTATGAAAGTTTAAAAACACTTGATCGATGGCATTGCACTCTTAGTAACATTGACCTTCAGTGGCTTGAAATACTATTGTAATTTTTCAATTTGCTATTATAAAATCCAGATTTCATAAACATATTATTACTTTCCATTATGATTACTTATTCCCTCTAAGGTCTACAACGCTTTTCTGTAACATCTAAATGGAAATGGGATTAGGATGAGATTCTGTCACTCAGGGGATTTGTGGAAAAAGGTGGGGATACACACAGAAAAGGTCATTTCTTAGGGGCGAGATGAATAAAATGACACTGAGTTATGAAGAAGGACAGCAATAACAGCATTAGCAATATTGCATGTTTTTAAATTGATTGTTTTACGTTGGAGATACTAATGTTGGAGAACAATGCACTATTATTTTCTTGCCTTTCATAATATCCTTAAATAAAAAAATCAAGCTCTTAAGAAATCTCCATTATTTCAATGATTTTTTTTTTTTTTTTTTTGTTACTGAGTGGTTTCATGTGAATTCTGTCTTCTGTGAATGTACTTGCTGTCTGACTGTTTGTGGGACAATTTTACTAACAAAATCTAGCCTAGACATTGTTGCTTTCAAGTGTTTGGTCTGCATAGTGTTTGTGTTGTCACTCAAGTCGTGATTTTTTTTTGATTACTTAACTGGCTGGATATGATATTTGAATGGACAAATAATTAATAACAAACTCCATTCTGCTGCCTCTGGCAAACAATAATTGTCATTAAATTAGTAAAGGTGGCCTGTGGCTGAAAGATCAGATCAGGACTCCTTTGCCTTAAGAAGTATACCTATCAAGCTTCTTTCTTGCTTTTATTTTGTTATTTTCCTGTTTTAAAAATGCTGAAGTCTGTGGCCAGATCAAAGTAATTGCATTTTTATATGAAGTTTAAAAGTGTGCAGTATATACAATGTTAAGATAATAATTCATGTTCTCTGGGCCCCAATACTAAAATATTTTATGGTTCTGGTATTACAGTATTTTTATTTAGGTACATTACTCCATAACTGCACTTGGCTAAAGTGACTTGACATTTCTTTTAATGTCAGAGACTAAGATAAACATGGCCAAAAGAAGAAGAAAAAAAGCCTGTCTTCAGTTTTGCATTTGATGCAATTAAGAAATAATCTCTCTACCTGGTAAAGTACAGAGATACTTCACAATTAAATAAGGTAACTTCTAGTGTAATGCATATTGAGAGAAAACAGCTCAAGAGAAGAAACGGTTTTATCAAAATGAAATTAATAGATAATATGAAGGATGCAATTTACTGTGAAGCATTGGATTAACTGCTCAAGGTGAGCCACGCTGGGTACTGAAATGCACATGAACAGCTTTGGGGGAGCAAACTATGGGCATACAGATTAAACATAGTGGTATTTAAAACCTGTTTGTGCATATATTTAGAAAATGTTTCTTGAGTTGGTAACAGAGTCTTGCATTGTCCAAAGTTCTCTGGAGCAAAAAAGGGTGACTAGAGCAATATTGTTGGAAAGAACTGAACTGCTAGAACATGTCTTTCTCAGGTACACCGATAATTTACCAGAAGTCTGGAAATTACCAGTGACACTTGCAAGGTGGAAAAAAAACCCAACAACCCAAAACAAAAACACCCCACCATGTTAACCACCACTGAGGATATATTTTTATTAGCACGTATTCCTGAAAATCTTACGATAATGAATTTAAATGGCAAACCTTGGGACTCTTTCACCTCTCTATTGACTCTTCTTAGTGCATTGTATGCCTGATGCTTGGATAAATCATTGGCAGAATTTGGATACAGGACAGAGGAACTTTGGCAACATACAAAAAGAACACAGAACACAAGAGTTTAACATCTAGCTCAAATGAGCGAACAAGGCTTAATGTTCATTCCCTCACATAGTAGCTATATCTCTAATAGCCACTACAACAATATAAAACTGCAAAGGGTTTGACCTCTTCTGACTCCTCTATTTCCATGCAATCCCCACGTACAGGTCTCTCAAGCTAAGGGAACAAGATCTAGCTGCAGGTATAAACATTTTTGTTGTTTTCTTTGCTTCTCTTTCAATTCTCCCCTTGTCTTGCAGGTACTGAGCTGCTGCCAGAAATCACAGACAGTGGTCCTACGCCATAAAAACTTGCAGAAAACACTTGCAGCCCCTTCCCTGTTCCCTGGCCTGGAACAGCTGAGCTCCTGCCCATACTGCCTTTTCTACATTTTGCTGAGCCTTCTCTACTCATTTCCATAGTGAGAAGCACTGGTTTAAAGATACGAACATCTCAACATGTGTTGAGAGAAATAACCTCTATTACAAGAGATGAGTAACTGGAAAGGTTGATGAGATTGAGCCACTTCAGTCAGTCATACCATATCCAACAGTAGAGGCCTTATCAGCTGGCCTATGAATATGACCTTCTACAAACTTCAGTAATATATTGCATGCTAATCAAATTGCACTTTGCATTTGTTCCCAAGGGAAGCAGCCTCGGGAATTCTCCACATTCAGTTGCTATTTCTGCAACACGCCTCTTGGGTGACTTTGGTAAGTCACCTATCTCTTTGTAAAACTGGTTTTTCCTTCTCAAATGTGTCTGTCTGTCTAACAGTGTAGTCTAACAGTGTAGTCTAACAGGAGCTCGTGGAAGGCCAAGGCTTACGTAAAGCTGATAAGGGGGATTCAGGCTGGAAAGCAGAATGTCTAAACAAGAATTACTGTCCTTGGGAGAGAAGCACATCCTGGAGAAATATGTAAGCTAATGAAGATGTTTTGGGAACCATCTGAAACAAGTAGTGGAAGTGTGATAAGAAGCACCCTCCTGCAAACTATCCTCATTATAATACTAAAAGTCACACCCCTTGAGCTGGAGACCCCGGCCCAAGCAGAGACCCCTCACCTTTGAGCGTGCACAGAATATTAAAGTGGCACTGTAGCTTTAAGTTGAAATAAGAGAAATGTAGACCAATAGAAAACTGCTTTGTGTAATTATTTATGTATATGCATAACTAGACTGTATAAATACTGTACTTGTATGACTGAACTTTGTGCTAGCTTTGTGGAGCTACCAACCTAGCACCCCTGTCTGCGCAGACATGAAGTAAAATACCTCTGCCCTGTGTGTATATTGGTGTCTCGCACACTGGATAAATGACCTCACACTTGTGGGATAACATGTCTAGGCAAAAACTGCCTCTTGCTGTGTTTTGTGCGACGCTCAGCTTTGCAAAGTCTTAAGGCCTTCTGAAACATACGTAATAAACCCCAAAGTTTTGTTTGAGTATCTTTCCTCAGGCTTTCCCAAACACAGTGACGGCCAAGTCCTAGTGGCAGCCCACCCAGAAAAGCGAGGAAGGTTTTTATCCCGACACCTGCGTGGGCAGGCAGAAGAGCTTTTATCACCTTAGAAGTGTTGCGGCAGGAAACACTGTATGATTCCTAGAAAAGCAACACGTGAATCGAGCCAGAAGTAACCGCTTGCCTTGCCTTGGGTGGCACTGCAATCTGCTTGGCGCAGCCGGCTGTGTATTAAGAGCCTTGCTCGATGGCTCTCCTTAGTCCAGGGTGCTTGTCCCCTCACGACGTGCTAAAGCGTGAGGAAACCCCGGGGTTGGTCCGCAGCTCGGCCCGGCTCGGCTCCCGGGAAGCCGTACTCCTCAGAGTTCTAGAACCTACTCCTCGCCGCGGGAGTCTCCACAGGACTGCCCGCCTCAGGTGACTGCCCGCCTCAGGTAACGGCCCGCGCGCGCCCACCCTAACGGCCGCGCCGCGCGCCTCTCCCTTCCCCTCAGGCGCGTGCGCCGGCTGGGGCGGGGCCTCACCCGGCGGCGCGTCGGATTCGAACGGCCGTGCCGGGCGGGCGGGAAGGAGCGAGGCGGCATGGCGGGCTCGGGGGCCTTGCTCCGTCAGTGCCCGCTGCTGCTGCCTCAGAACCGGGAGGGGACGGCCTACGAGGGCTTTGTCACCGCGCAGGTACCGGGGCCCGCGCGCCGCTTGGCCGGCGGCCGTTATTCCGCGTCAGCCTCCACACACACCCCCACCCCCCCCCACCCCCCCGGCCTGCGCTCGCGGGCCGGGTCTGTGTGAGGGGGGAGCGCTTCCCGCCTTGCCGGGGCCGGCAGCTTCCTGACCGAGCGCGGAGCCGCCGGGTTTGTGAAGCAGGAAATGCCGGGGGGCGTAGCGGGGCCCCTCAGCTTGCGGTGCCTTCCTGCGCCCGGTTCCGTATGCCGTAAGGGTGCTGTGGAAAGGCGCCCACGTCGCGATCCCGCGGGTTTGCACTGTTCGTGCCTAGAATTGCTCTTCTTTCAGCGGCGCGGTCTCGCTGATGGCTTGTGGGCTGGATTTGTTGTGCTGGCAAGTGTTTTTTTGGGGGCAGATTCAATGTGCCTACACTCTTGGCCTAGGGTAAAGGTTGAAGCAAATGACTAATTGTGGGTATTTTCCTTTCGTTTGTTGTGTTTGTGAAGTTTCAGCTTAAGTAGCTGCATTATCTCTCTGAGGATCTGGTAAATTGCAGTGCAGGGAGAAAACCAGCACCTAAGACAGGTTGAGAGTGGATGCTCTTAAGCCAGCTTTGCCATCAGAGGCACTATGCAGTGACGCTACAGCCATGGCCCATTAAAATATCACACATGCGCATGCACACAGACCACAGAAACTGCTCTTAGCAGGTGTATTTTCATTTAGAAATAGCATGGGATTTTCTTCCTATAAAAATAAGTAAAAGTCAAAAGATGTGGGCTGCTTCACACTTGCATTTTCAAAAATGTAGTTTTGCAGTCAAAATTCAGGCAGATTTTTGGTGACTTTCATATTCAGCTTTCACAAGACATTTGCAAGCATGTGTTTATATTTGCATTACTCTAACAGCTGCAACTTCTGAAATGCTCTGCGTGTTAGAATGCATCCGGGAGTTAACGGGAAGGTTAAGACGCGAGTGTGTTCTCAGATGTGATTTTTTTGATTAGGGCTAAGGCCATAATGTAGCAAAGTCTGAGGTTATGCACTTAATTTATGCGTATGGTAAACATCAGCTTTGGAGGAGTTTGGAAGCAACTGATGTGCCAGTGGGCTATATTCAGCTCTGAAACAGGTATCTTGTTTTCGCTTGTGAGCATGACTGAAGCACTGAGGTTGAAAGGAACCTCTGGAGTTCCTCTAGTAGGGTCAGCTGGAGCAGGTTGCTCAAGGCCATGTCCAGTCAGGTTTTGACTATCTCCAAGCACAGAGACTGCACAACCTCTGGGGCAGCCTGTTCCAGTGTTTGACCATCCTCACTGTTACTGAGGATTTTTTCATTGCATTTAAGTGTAATTTCCTGTATTTCAACTTGTACCCATTGCCTCTCAACCTGCCAGCGTGTGTCACTCAGAGTCTGGCTACACCTTCCTTAGTCCTCCTCCATCAGGTATTTGGACACACTGGCAAGATCCCCCCTGGGCCTTCTTTTCTCCATGCTAACCAGTCCCACCCAGCTCCCTCAGTCTCTCCTTGTATGAGAGATGCTTCAAGTTCTTAATGACCTTCATAGCTCTTCACTGGACTAAGTCCAGTATGTCCATGCCTTTCTTTGTACTGGGGACCCAGCATTCCAGGTGTGCCTCACTAGTGCTGACCAGAGGAGAAGGATCACCCCTCTTGACTTGTTGGCAATGCTCTGCCTAATCCAGCTCATGAGGCTGTTGGCCTTCTTTGCTGCAAGGGTGCATTCCTGGCTCAGGATCAACTTCATGTCCACAAGGACCGCCAGGTCCTTTTCTGCAGAGTTGCTCTCTAGCTGGTCAGCCACCAGCATGTGCTGGTGCGTGGGGTGAATCCTCTCCCGGTGCAAGACTTTGCACTTCCCTTTCTTAAGTTTGTGCGGTTCCTGTCAGGCCATTTCCTCAGCCTGTTGAGGTCCCTCCGAATGGTATCGCAATCACACGGCCTATCAACCCCTCCTCCCAGTTTTGTATCCTCTGCCAAGTTGCTGAGTGAGAGTGCATCCTGTCCCATCATCCAGGTCACTAGCAAAGGTCAAACAGCGTTGGCCCCAGGACTGACCCCTGGTGTGCCCCATTAGTCAGAGGCCTCCAGCTGGACTTTGTCCTGCTGATCACAACCTTTGGAGCCCAGCAGTTCTGCAAGTTTTCAGTCCACCTCACTGTCAGCTTATCTAGTTCATCCTTCTTTAGTTTGTCTATGAGGATGTTATGGGAAACGGTATTAAAAGCCTTTCTGAAATTGAGATAAAGCATCCACTGTATCGGTCATCTAGTCAGAGGATGCAATCTGTTTTTGTTCTCAACTTCCTGCTGAAGAAATCTCAGAATTTGTGGACATAATTCAAGGTATGCTGAGATGGAACAGAGTCTGGAATAAAAGTTTTGGGATGAGTTAACTGCCATCTTCACTTCAGGGAGGAGTTAAAACTACTCACAAACCTTCTTTACTTCAGCTTTATTTTGATCATCCCATAAGAAATTAGAGGGTGGATCCTAAATCGGGACAATTACTGAAAATACAAGTAGGTGGCATTTAGGAACTGCCCCATATGGGTTGCACTAACAGGAAAAGAAATTACATTCATGTGCTTGGGACTGGTTTTGTTTACAGTTTCTAAAACCTTGCTGAAATGTGTTGTGGATCAGTGCCCAAGTTCCTTTTTAGTGTAGTACTTCTATGATAAGAGTCTGTTTTGACTTTTACTTGAGCTGAAGACAGACTTTCATGTACTTCAGCATGACTTGGATTAAATGATATTTCTTGATTTTGTCCAGATTTGGATAAGGCTTATTTTTCTTCTAAAATGTTCTGGTTTTGCTTTATGAAATGGGATGCACTGAAGAGTTTTTACTGAATACTGCAAGTTAGAGGTCAAGAGTATTTCAACTTCAGAATTAAAATCAGCATTATTTCTACCTGTCACTCATGCTGCTTTTTTTTCCTAAATCAAGAAATTCTGAAAAATATTCCCAAAAGCCAGATAAGACAAATCTTCTTTCTTAGTAGCTGATCTTCTGGGGAACACTTCCCACAAGTGTCTATTTTTCTTTGCTGACCTTCCTATTAACTAAATGTTTATTTTCAAGGGTAGAGACTTTCATATCAGGATACTGTTACCAATGGATTTTCAACTGAAAAATGCAAGGTAAGATAGTTTTATGAAAGCAACTTGTAAGTGTATGTAACAAAAGTTTATTTTGATAAAAGCAATTATGGATATGCGTATGAATTATTATTTTTTTTCCAATATCAGTGTTGGTAATTAATTCTTACTGGCTTCAACTTAACCTTGCAACAAAATTGTACAGCATCAGTGTTAATAAACGCTGACAATAAACATTGCCTATATCAAAATATTTTGTTGTTAATTAACTTTGAAAGTTGTTGTAATTAATTGGTTGTATTTACATATAAATCAATGTACTTGGAAAAAAATGTTCATTTAAATCTGATTATTTATATGTCACCATTTGGGAAACAGAAAATTCAGTGCAAAGCTGTAAATTTTAGCAATTATATGCTGGAAGTTAAAAAAGCTATGCTAACCATCATTTTCTCTTCCCTGTTAATACATATCCATCTGCGTTATCCCAATTTTTCTTTAAAAGCTCTGTTGTTATTACTGTGAGTGTTTATCATAGTAATATGGGGGGGGTGTGTGTGTATTGTGTGCATGCACACATGCATGGATTAGTCTTTGCATTCCATAATTCTGCCTCGGCCAGCCTGCTCTGATCTATGAACAGATGTATTCGATAGCTTTATTACATTCTAGGTCGGATACACATTCTAGGTAACTTTGACATTTTCAGGATATCATTGTTAAATATTGGTATACTTTATGAAGTCATATTAGCTTGCAAGAATTATGTTGTTTTCAGCAAAGAACAGAGGCTTTTGTAGGTAAATGCTTAATTTTTAATGGGCTTTGGGATAGTGACATTTGAAAGTTTTAAATAACTTTGAATATGAGAACTCAAAGAAATTTTGAAGTATTGTTTACTTCCTTTGGTTTTTTTGAAGAAAAACTTTTATGTTGTTGTGTAGCAGAGTTTCTCATCTCTTCTAAAAATCATTTACTGTGAATTTAAAATCTATGCAAAATACTGTTTGTCTAGGATAGAGTGTAGCTGGCACCTAAAGAAGATACTGCATGGATATCGGCATATTTTAAAGCAGGTATACAACTTTTAAAACCATTTCTGTTAAATGTATGCTTATAATAATTCTGAAAAGCTTATACTCGTGCATCTATTCTAAAAGTGTTAAAGAACTCTCCTTTCATTGTATAGCCGAGATTTATTTTGAAATGCTTGAGGATTTGCAGGTCAATCTACAGAGAGATGGATAGAATATAGTAAATATTCATTTTTATTCAAGCTTTTTTTTTTTAAGATTGAGATAGAATGCTTTTTAATAAATGGCTGCTGACATTTTACTGGAATTTTTCTTTAATCTCTCAGATAGAAACAGATTTTTTGTTTCCTTTTTTATATTTTTTTTTTTTTTTACAAACTGTTCATAACACAAAGAAGAGAATTCACATTAATTATTGATAGATCTAGCTCATTTTGTGTTGTAGACAGTCAAGGAATCGAAGTTAAACCTTCCTATCCGGAAGAAGCTTTGGAGCAAGGATACAACAGCCCTGGAGTCACAAAGAATATTTTGTTTCTAGGAAGGCATCTTTGCCACATGTGCTAGTTGAGACACTGTATCTCATGGACTGTGCACCCCTTTGTAGAACAAGGGCTGTGAGTTGGGAGTAACCAAAGATACAGAGCTGAGGAAATGGAAGTGTAAATAGGTACCGCATTTGAAAATGGACAGGGATCCTTAATCATGTACAGCATCTAGAAGCAGACAGGTCTGGAGAGTTCCTAAAGAAAATATAACCAACTAAGAAACATTTTTGAGTGATTCTAAACCTTCTGCTCTCATTGGTGAAGACTAAAGTCTTCATATATACATAAAGTGTAAAGTCTTCATAAATATATAAATGTGTAATGTGACATGATATGTCAAAGGTGATGGTTAATTTTCAGTAACATTTCCTGTACTCTGGGAGATTTGTTCTGTAATTGAAATAATTAAACATGGTATACAGTTGGGATTTTTTATGTTAGTTGGTTTGACAATACTAGAAAAATAGATAGTTAGGCTGAAATTGTTTGCCACTAAAAGTTATGAGTTGAAGAAAAGAACTGATACTGTGTTCCCTCCAGAGGTTGCACAGCTGTCCAGATCTTGTCAGTTTTATGGTGGAGCTGAAAACTGTTTTGGTAAGTGACAGAATATATATGTGGAAGATGGGATGTTCTTATAGCTTTGGTTTTCACTTTCAGTTTTTTACAGTTTACTGTTTGATAGATGGATTTATGTTTTGGTGGTTGGTTTTTGTTGTTGTTTGTTTTTTTAAGAGGTGATTTTGTATGTATGCTGTTCATGTAATATTTGTGTAAATATCCTTTAGGATTTTAAGTGACTGTACTCTTTGGAAATTGGAGTGTTATAGAAAAATTAACTAAAATTTTTAGTTAACACTTAGTGTGTTAACTAAAGTGTGTTAACTAGTTAGTTAATACTTTAACTAAAATTAAAATCCCAACAAGGGATCTCAGTATAGAGCCATCCTCTTTACAATGATTTTCTTGGAATTCCTGGTATTGTCCAGATGGTAAAGAAGGCTTATAATCATACAAAGGATTATACAGTCAGTGCATTGCTGAAGGTGCTTTCACCTGTGTGACAACTTGGCCAATAAATGCAGAAAGCTTTTTTTTTTTTAATAGTTCAGACTGCTGTTTATTCTTTTTTTAAATTTTTTTCTAATCTGGATTGAAGAATAGCAAAGTCTTTAGTTAACAACACGAAACTGTCAGTTTCTTGTCTGTTAGTAAAACATTATTCAATGAGCATTCTTGCCAAAGAATACTTGCATACAACCTACTTAACTTAGAGAGAAACCACAGTAAGTGTTCTTCAAAACAACAACAGAAATGGTCTACGCTGGGAATGCCTTCCCTCAGTATTGGTTCAATCCCTGCCAAACTGGAGTACACTAAACCAGGCAAAGGTGCTTGGAATAGGACTGAATAAGAATGTCTGCATGTGGCTATTTTGGAATATTTTGCAATAGTTATTCCAGTCTATTTACCTGGATACACAAACACTCAGAAAATGAGAATGCAATGAAAATATAATTCATTCAAAGGAGTAAAACAGTGATCCTCAGTGCAGATAGTAAAAACAACAGAAGACACTGCAGGAGAACTGGGCAGAAATGATTGTTATACTGATTTTGTTATTAATTCTATTTATGATTTCTTTTATTTAAATTTATTTTATTTTTGATTGTTAATAATTTTATTATAAATGTCATTTATTTATTTATTTGTCCTGTAAGGATAATTTTAACTTAAGTATACTTTTCAAGAACAAGTAGCACAACACGAATGTGGAACATATGGTTTGGTTTGGTTTTGCTCTGTAACATGGCATTACCTTTTTGATAAACATTTCTTTTTGAGGCTGTGTCTGTACCAAGTGTCTGTACCAAAACTTTCTCTCTGGGATCCTATGATGTTAAAATTGAGATTTTTTTTTTTTTTTTTTTTTTTTTTGATTGCTATTTAAAGTTGTATATACCTACTTAAAAATGATACGAGGGATTTCATGTATGTGTTGTCTTTTGTGGCTGTGGAGCCCAGGAGACAGCTGTGGGCTTAATAGAACCTTCTTTTGAAATGTTCTTTCAGTCAAGATGCTTGACTTCAAATTTATTAGCTGAAAAAGAGGCACAATTGATATTTGCATCTGAAGACTATGTTGTCAACATCTGCAGGGTTTTTTTAAATTGCAGATGTTTTCATTACCAGTATCTGAAGTAATTTACCAAACAGCTTCTTTGTCTGCTTTAGCTGGAGGCTATAACAAAACAAATGCAGTGTACAGTTAATTTTACATAGGCTTAATATTTTTGAATGAATTGCAAAAATCACATGACTAAATAGATGCAAAAATATTGAAATCTCTCTTAATGATGTTTTTCATGTTCTTTTAAACAGGAAATTGCTTTAAAGAATACACAAGACCTGCATATACCACGGCCACCAGAATACTACTCCTGTCTTGTCAGAGATCTAGAAATATTGGGTTGGAATAAGTATGTGTATTTTATTTCTTAAGAGACGTTATCTTTAGAATATCTGTTCTTCTTTTATATTTGTGAGTTGAACATATCAAATGTACTTGTTCAGTTAATTTACCCTGTTCAGAAACTGGTTTTGCTTTAAAAACTCTGCTGCTTTGTTTTTAATTTAAAAAAAACCAACAAACCTCTATCAACTATATTTTCAGTCTCAAATAACTGAGCTGAAAGGTGAGATGCTGCTACTAAGAAATCAATTCTTCTTTGACCTATAAACTATTGGCATAGTAAACATATTTAATAACTTTTATAGTTTTCCTTTTTCTTCCTTCTTTTCCCTACTTCATACAGCTTTTTTTGACTATTCCCGTATGCTATGGTTGGTCATCGTGTACCTTTATGCTTTCATAAACAGTTCGTACATTTTTTAGAACTAGGATAGTTATTTTTAAAGAACAGCTCTATCTTGCGCTCCATAGCACAAGGATCTCCTTAGACAAAGGAATAACATAGTTAATCCGCAAAAAGGTAAATCTAGAAAAAAAAAAAAAAATGTGAGTGGAGGGGAGAATTTGGAAAGCTGTAAATCCAGAACTTCTAAACAGCCAGCTCTTTGCGAGACTGACAGAGAGAAACTTATATATATTTTTTGCTGCCCAGATGGGTTCAAACAGAGATGAGGGCTATTGAAAAGCATTCCTTAGTCTCCAAAAACTGTGCAAGCAGACAATGTTTGGGGGAGCAGGAGGGCATTTCCAAGTGGGAAAAATATTGGTTACCGCAGAAGGAGAGTATAAACTGTGTCACCTGAGGATGGAGGCTCAGTGCACCCAAGAACGTGGTTTCATGTACATGCTGTACTATAAATTGAGTATCTGTGGAACAAGAAGTGACAATTCAGGTCGTCTTCTGGGGGAAGGAGAACTAGAAGTGAATCTTTTCACCCCAAATAAAATGGTTGGTTTAATATTATGGGAAAGAATGTCACATTAGGAAAGGATATTTGACTTTGTTGAGGAATGAAGTGTACACATAGCTGCCTCTGGGTGCCTTCTCGTTAGGGTCTTGAATGAGTGGAAACAGATTATATTATTCAGAGTCCCGTATACTCTCAGATTAGCTCACAGAACAAATTTAATTTCATCCTCCTACAGAGGAAAACAAGGTTATTCTCCTCATACCTCCATAGAAACCTGAAGGAACACACAGTTGTGATCAAGTACACAAGGTCCATGTGGAAATTTTTCAGAAATCTGCAAAGCTTCCTGTTTTGCAGACTTTTACTTGAAAGGCTTTAACTGCTATTACATGGGCCACCACTGGCAAGTTCTCAGATACTGAGTCTTTTACTCCTCCAGCAGAGAGCCTGGAATGGACTGATTTCTATCCTTTCCCCTAGAACCTCCAGGAGACCTTTATGGGGTTGAAGAAGGTAGTTGTTTCTGTGTAGGGAGGCATTAAGGAAATATATTTGAAGGCTGTCTTTAACTAATAATATGCCATTAATCTCACAATGTCTTCTCTCAAGGGGTTAAGATGAAAGATTTTGTAGGATGTTGAAGAGTTTTGAATGAGAAGCTACTTTTTAGTTTCAGTAAAATGAAAGTTAAAAAAAAAAGTTTACATTTGCAGTTTTCAACAAGACAAATCTACTTTTACCTTAGTCTTGGATGGTAATTTAACTTTAACAAGTGTTTATTTTGCTAAATGAAATAAAGAAGTCTTGAGTTTAAGAATAGTTTTGAGTTTTCTCACCTTATTTGTATATAAGTAAATAACGTGATTAACATTAAGTAGGAATTTGCTTTGAAGGCCCACTTTTATTTAAAGATTTAAAACATCCTTGTTAAATCAGCTGAAGTTTTTTCAGTGATTTCCATTGTTAAGTATGTAGTTGTGCCAGCTGATGACATACTCTATTAACATTTCTCGGGCTCAGGTCTGAGAATATTAGTTAAAATTTCCTAAACACATGGGAAATGAATTTCGAATCATGCCTGCTCTCCCAAAATGAAAAACAAAACAAAACCTTCAAAAAGCTCATGCCAGCAAAACAGACACTGGCATACAATAAAAATACTTTAAAGATATAGATATATAAAATGTACTATATTTATAATTTGAGATATAAATATAGTATATAGCTAAATATACTAAAAATACACTTTGAAAATACAATTTAGTAGCTTATCTCAAAACTAATATTTCTTCTGACTTGCTGTACATACAAAACATCCAGTGATTTATTAGTAAAAAGCACATCAGTGTTTTATCGGAGAGCATGCTTCTAGGGCAGAATTTGACCTGGTTTTGTAGGCAAAGATGGTCTTCATGTAGACACACAACTTAAGCTGTCCTTTGGTCCAGTGTAGTCATGTCATTCAGTAAACATACACCTCTTGATTGACTTATGTTACAGACAAGGTCTCTGTTTGACTGGGTTTTTTGGTTGGGGAAGTCAACCATTAATCAAAGGGCTAGGCTGTACATAGGGGTTTTGTATCTGGTTTACTATGAGTTGGAAGGAGAATAACCTAGAGAGGCATTTGAAGTACATTAGTAAGTTACACCTCTAATTTTAGTGTGCTTTTAACAATATAATGAACTACGAAGCAGATCTCTTAACCTAGATGGATTTTGAGTTGCAGGTGATGCATATTTGCATGTTAGTTCAAAACATCCTGGTATGGTTTTTCAGCACAAAACTAAGCCTGCATTTTGTACTGGCAGTAAGGATCAGTCACTGGTCACACCTTGAGAAGCCTCCAGCTTTGTTTATCAGGATTTTTCTTAGAAAAGAACTGGCTTGTTGTGGACTCTAGATTTACTTTTTCCTAGTGAGTTTTGGATCATGCTGGAAGCTGACTGCATCCAAATCCAACTGATTTGTTTGAAAGAGAATCAAAGCAATAGGCTATGGTTCCTTTACCTCCAAAGTGAGTTAAGAAGCTCTCAGGTATGGCACAAACTTAGTGTGTTCTAATGGCTTTTATCTAAGGAATATGTGAAGTTTCTCAGAAACAAATTGAAGACATTATCTGCAATAATCTTGCACCTCTTTCCTCCTAAACCACTGAAAGTACACACAGTAATGAGGATTGCAAATGGGCAGGCTGCTGTGATTAGATATAATCACTTTCTGTGTGACAGAGGAAAGTTGATTCTTTGACCTAATTTAGCTGTGGGGGAGGGTGAATATGCTTTCATGTTCAAATACTTGTACACAAAAGTCACAGTTCAACAAGTTATAAAATTGTACCAAATTTCCCACACTAAGTGCTGTCCTAACAGCTGAGGAGTTCAAAGGAGGATACTTCCTTCATTTTAAGAACATGGAAAAGTACCAGCACAAACCTCATCAGCTGAGGTGGGAGAGAGTACACATGTAGTAGTATTAAGCTATAGGAAAGGCTCTTCTAATGCTATCTCATAATCTCGCTAGTTGATTCTATGACAACGTCTTGGGAAGGTAAATTATTGACTATAAAGCATTTGTAGGACTCTTAATCATCCTCATGTGGATTCATAAAGGTTGCTAGTATCTCTTAAGTCCATGGTGTGAGTCATGATCTCTCAAGTCTCAATGCATTTCTGCTTGATGCTTGCCAGGTTTTTTCATAGAAAGTATCTTCTCCTCTTGCCTTCCCCATTTCCAAGGGAATCCTGCCTTGTCGTGTGCTCTCAATCACTTGTGTGTGTGTTATGCTGAATTACAGTACTTCAGAGATTTAACTGAGGCTTTCCATCTTTGTGGTCATTCCACTTTTTTCTATGTGATAAAATGATGGAGCCTACAGAGGAATAAAGGTTTACATAACTGAAATATCACCTATGTAAGCAATTCCTTATTTGATTATAGAGTCATATGAAGAAGTTCATAGGACTTTTACAGCGCTGTCCAACTTTCTCCAGTCCTACAGAACTGACCCTTACATCTCTACTTATCCAAAGAATGGTTGAGTGATGTTACAGAACAGGTAGCCACAAAGCTACTGAGTTCCTTTTTTCTATCCTAAATGGAAAATTGAATCCTCCTTCATTCCCCAGGGACAGTTTACTGTTTTTACATTCTGTTGAGAAGAAGGAAGGCTAGCTATGAATTTTCATTCTGGGCGTTCTTCAACCCTGTATGCCCCTTGTCTGAGTAGTTTTTTATTCCTTGGTGTTCCTGTTTGGAAAAAGCTTGAAAGGGAAGAGAACATTTTACTAGAAAACCTCTAAGTACATGGTTTGTAATGAATAATATTTAAAAGCTGCTGTGTGGCTTACCTTGAATAGTTGTCTTCTACTAGCAGCTAGTTGTTGAAGTCAAAATTAAATAAAAGTCCTAAGAATTCCCAGGTTGGTCTGGATGGTAGCGGTGCTTCGTAACGGTGATGATCTGCATTTTTTTTACAGTTTTTTTTCTGTTATCTCCAGGCTCAGTGAAAATCACATTTTAAACTGGCTTTACAAGATACTTAAATATGAATTCTAAAACTAAAAATATGTTAAAAATTGAATAACAGACAGAACTTGAAAATCATTTTGTGATATATCCCTCTATACATAATTAAACAGGTAGCCATTATTGGTGCTCTTAGCACCTTTTCCAAGTGCTTAAATTTTTTTTTAAGTTTGCCTAATTTACACTGTCAATAAAAAATGTGAAGGTTCTTTACAAATATGATTGAACATAATCATATTGTCACTATATTTTTAATGTAATGGTGTGTATATACTTATATTTTAATATATAAATAGGCGCACACGGGTATATATGTTTATTTTAGAGGCTGTCAGGTTGTAAACTAATTGTAAAAGTACTGAATCCTTAAGGATTTCAGAAATAAATTTTAAGATATGTATGTCCATTGTTATCCAAGAAATAAAAACAATTTTTTAATCTTGTTCCCTCCCACCCACTATAGAGTAAGGAACTGCAAAAATATTTGCTTATAAACTAAAATAATCCATACTTTTCTGGCACCTCGAGAGTGAAGTGGTCCAAACAAGATGATTGTCAGAACAGATAATCTTAAATCCTAAACGCCTTGACAGCATCCCTTTAATTTTTCTGTTCTCTTTTGCTATCTAACCTCACAGTGCATTGGTGCAGGCACCAGTTGTGCTTTGTTTTGGACACTGCTATATATTTTATTGCAGTAACCGTTCTGTGCCTTAGCAGCTGGTTTAGGATTTCCACACCCCAGGCAACAGTAGATGGAGGGGTGTGCTATAGGTAGTTTCTTATCTGTATAAAACTTTGTGATATAATTTTGAGGTAAAGCTGGAACAAAGCAGGAGTAATGTTTTTTTTTCCAGTTAGAGGAAGAATGCTCTAATTCTCTCTAAATAAATCGAGTTTAAATGGCTATAGTTGAATTACACTTTTATCAAGACTTGGATTTCTTTCAACTGTTGTGGAGAAAGGAGTGTCAAAATACTCCCAGGAATCTGTAGGGCTAGTTAATATTGCATTAAAGTTAATCATCATTAAACATGAAATAATATATCTCTCCCTACTTACTACCACTACTGCTTTTTCCATCTGTGTTTTTCAGTTTCCTCATATTGAGGCTATGTCATTTATGTAGATCATTTTCTTTTCTTCTTTTCACATCCTTCCTAGGAATGTGCACACCCTTTGGTGTATGTCTGCTTTTTTCTTGTACAGGCTTCTACACCTCTGTTGCCAGTTTCACTTGAAACGGAACCATTTTGACCAGCATGCTGGCTCAAGTGACTGTGCTAGTATGTAATGGTTTAAAAAAACCCAATGTTATTTAGGGCAGCAAGCAGATGTTTTCTTTGAGCTCTGATAGGGCTTTCCGTCAGTCTAGGTGATAAGCTGTACAATAATCTTGGACTGCTTTTTATCTTTACACAAGAATGACATAGTAAAAATGCCAAAATGTCCACATGCCCAGTTCACTGGTAAATATATGGAGAAGTTTAAACCTTTCTGGCAGTTGTTGAAGCTACTCAGCAGTACATATTTCTAAAAACCAACGTATTTTACAATTGTATTCATCTTCATTGTTGTGGGAAGCACAAATCAGTGACATCTTAAGCAAAGAGTCCGTGATTATGTCAGAAGTTTTAAAACTTATTTACATTTAGTATGTACTTGCTACTTGCTTGGGTGCACGTATTCCGTGTAAAACTGTCATGAAATGAAGGCAAATCATCATAAATAACTCATTTTGTACCTGTTTGGGTACTATTTTCTGCAGAAAATCAATTTCAGAATATGAACCAATATCCACTGAATTTTCCACAATAATAGTATTGATAATAAAAGAGAGCTTCATTGAAGAGAAAAGCAAATCAAGAGCATAAAAGTCTCATACAGTAAGAAACTGCAGAAATGGATCAAAGATTTGACAGGAAGTTTAATGTGTACATAAGTAGAGGCTGACAGGAACATGCTGTGTGTGTCAAAGGTTCCAGTGATGGAAAACTGAAACACGGTGCTCACTGACCACAGCATGAGCCTTGACACACACCGTAAATAACCCAAAGATATATGACTGCATTAAGCAGTAGACTGGTGTATTAACAGCAGTAAATCTAGAACAGCAGAAATGGTTGGCATATAGGGCTTCCTCTGATTAATATTTGTAACAGACTAATAAGAGTATTGCAGACATTTCAAACTGTACTTCTTACAATGCTGTTAGAGTTTTCTTTTCTCTTTCAGAGTCGCGTATGTGGATACTGGTCTTACCGCAATCAAGCTAAAAGCTGAAGACTCTTCTGGTCGACAGCATCTCATCGCTCTGAAGTTAAATGCAAAGGTGAATTTAAGTGGGAGAAAATATTTTAAGGCTTCCTTGAAATAAATGGATTTTTCTTAATTCATGAGGATTTTAGAGAGTTGGTTTGTTTGTATGCCTGTTCTGCAAGATAATGGGGGGGGTGTTTTGAGAAATTTTTTTATAGAGAGTTTTCAGACTTTACGTT
The DNA here is from genome assembly GCF_035582795.1 of Mycteria americana. Classification (NCBI taxonomy): domain Eukaryota; kingdom Metazoa; phylum Chordata; class Aves; order Ciconiiformes; family Ciconiidae; genus Mycteria; species Mycteria americana. The sequence goes on from NC_134367.1 coordinate 129,813,276, forward strand.
TAAAATTAATATTGCATTATGGTTATCTGTAAGAATCTTTTCATATGAAACTGTGCATCACATGAGAAACACTTTATGATATTGCAATTATTTTACTGGAATCAGACAAAGCCACCCGGGAGACTTTCATTCATTATCACTCCATCCAGATACTATGCGTATAACAAGAATTAGAGGATGTTGGGTTGCTTCTTTAGCAAGTCTTACTGTTAAAGCTATAGATACAAAGATTTATGAAAAACTGACTACAGAAGTGAGTTCCTTATGTTAAAAAAAATATTTATTTTTAGTCTAAATAATTGGCTGCTTTTGACAGTGCTTGCAAAGCAAACCCATGGCGTGTGTGGAGGCAGAAAAACTTTAATTCTTCCTGCTACTTAGAACTGAACTCAAATTGCAATGTTTCTTCTTAGAATTTCGCATTTCAAGGCATAAATCTCTTATCAGAAACTATGAATGTCCAGGCTGTATGGTGACAATTGTACATTAATAGCTGTTGTCTTCAGAAAATCAGTCTAGGGGAAAAAGTGGATCCAAAAGGTCTAAACGTTGTTGTTTGGGACTATCCTCGGTCCATCATCTGGAGTAACAGTCTTGAAGGGATGAGGAATGGGCACGGTATTGTAAGATTAAATTTCTCCTTCACAGACATCCTTTAAACACCAGGAGTTTTTTAGTTTTACAGAAGACACGCTAATTTTACCTTAGTGAGGAAAAAGGAGCCTGTCGAAAAAGTACTGTTTGAGAATTGAGGTTGCTAAAGTGGATTTAAAAAAAAAAGAGTAAAACTATCCTACATGAACAGAGTAATGAATGCATAATTAATTTGCTAGTCAGTCCGTTATTAAATACATTGATGAAAAAAATAGATCAGGAAGTACAATTATGGTCTATTTAACTTGCGAAGAGAGTAACCAGACTGTATTGTCATTGTTTATAAGGGACCTGCTATCGCATACTTAGTATGACACAAGAAATTAAGTGCAGCCTGTTGCCCCTAAGTTTTTTCTTGATTTTATGGCAACTGAAGTAAAGTATTTTAACTATTTGGAGGTATAAACATGCGGAAAAAAATACAGTGCAATACCTATTTTTACCAAGCAGCTGCCATGGTCAAACACTATTACACTTACGCATTGGCTGGTTCTGTTTAGCCTTAACTTACCACTGTACTGTAAGGGGAATAGAGATTACCATTTGCTGTTCTTGTAAAAATTGGTGTATTTTCTTTATAGTAATAAAATATCTGAAGTTGAGACTCCTAATAGCAGAAGAAATTCCAACAACTAAGGATATAGTGTAATAAAGAGACTAGATTATCCAACTTGTCTGTTGTTACAAGTAATCATCAATCTTTTTGTTTGTTTGTTTGGGTTTTTTTTTGTTTTTTGAGTGATTGTTATGATGAAGGATCAATTGCTTGTCCTTTTTAAACCATGTCTGACATTTAAACTTGCCACAAGAGAAAATTTATATGTGAAACATGGTTTTGGTAATATGAGGATTTGATTTTCCTTCATATATATATCTAATACATTTGGAAAGACTTTGAAGTATTTTTTGAAAGGATTTCTTTTGATAACCTGCTTTAATAAAAGTATGCTTATTTTTGTTACGCTGTTTCTTTGATTCAGGTTAGTATGCGAGCTAAACCTCTCCTCCCCAGCATATATTGCTGGCTCTTGTCTGTATTCTGGCAGATGGGTTTGCTCAGCCTTGTCCTCATGGATGCCATGCAGTGAAATGAGTTTATAAGCCCGCCAACAATGTTTTCAGGAAGAAACTCTTCAATAAATGATTTAGGAAATTCTTTTTCATAAGGTTATCATGTGTATTGAGATAATCCCTTAAATATTCCTTTGCTGTCATTCTTAAGGGTTTGGATGTGTTTTGAGGACTTTAATGCGTTGTCAAATGTTTCCACCTGTTATCCTTGTCTTAATGTGCTTTGTGTTAGGAACTGTCCTTCAAAACACTTGCTCTCTATAAACCACATTTGTGAAGTGTCTGGGAAACTCGGGGCGATCAACTTTAAACCTGGAAGAATTGAGAATGGTCATGTCATATAGTTAGGTATGTTAGCCAAATCATGTGCTACACAGGTTTGACTTTTGTAAATGATTGGGCTTAAGCCTCAGAAGAGGATATATTGTTTAATGCTCAGATCACATTTTGTGAAATAGTTTTCTGATTTATTTGGTTGAAAATGCCTGGTCCAGAAATCTTTATCCATTCACAAGTTAAATAAATGACTAGAGAAGTTTTGAAAACAAAGCATGAATTTTTGCAAGTATAAAACAAAACGCGTTGGGGTTTATTTATCAGATTTCATTTTGTATTGCATGAGAAGTGGGTTGGGTGCTTGCCATTTCAGAGCCCAAGAATTCAAATAGGCCACTGCAAGAATTTGCATGCCACGTGGTAATCAAGGTGCTTTGGTAATTATCTGAATGATTTGGCAAGGGTTATGAAAATACTTTTTCTAGATAAAGTTAGCTGCATGCTCAAAAATACAGTATAAATATTTTGTTTAATAATTGTTTAAATTGTTCTAAAGAGTAATAGGATGATTTCTGACATATACATTTGAATGTAATGGTAATAACATATGATGTCATATACTGTACCAGCGCATGTCATTTAAAATACTATCTCCTGGGGAATCACTCGCCTTATTTTATATAGCATTTTGCTCTGCGAGGTCTAAAAACATCATGTACATATGTACAGAATCATTGTTGCATAGTTCTTGGCAATTATCTGGTGCACAGTACAATACTGTGCTCTTAAAGAAAATTTGACTAAAAATGCAGGGGAAAAGTGCTGTAGGTTTTTTTAAGTAATATAAAGTAGAATCTGTTTGCAAGCACTTGTTCAAAGGCACCCTACAAAAGACTGCATAAAATGAATTTACTTACCAAGAAAGTGAACACATAATTGGCTGGCGCGGCTGGGATTGAAATGAGGTAGTCCTAAAACCAGTCCTACGGAAAAAATTGTTCTGACTTAGTTTGTTCTAGGCATACTTTTATACATAGAAAACAAGTTTATTTCTATGCAAGCATTGAAGTATTTCATGAAAAATAATACCTCCAATACAGAAACACTAACACTACAATGCCTACAATACAAGAACAGTAACACTACGATAAAAGAAACTGTAAGAGCTTTTGTGGATATGCATTTCTAAATTGTAACCGCCTCCTGTCCAAATTAGTTGTCTCGCTTCTCTTGCTCTGTCACTGTTATTTAACTTGTCTGCCACCAGTTTGATAAAGTGGTAAAGCACAAGATATTCAAGTTGTAGGAGTTGTCTTCAGAAAGTGGATACCTAACAGAAACCACAAATGAAGGCAAATTAAAAAGCAAGTTGAAACAAATTTCTGTGAAATCCATAAATCCACTGGATTATTATTAGAACCAAAGCAATGAAGAATGCATACTCTAGGAAGCTATGTCTCTTTTTTGCTCTTTGCCATAGAGAACAATTGGAAGCTAATTATTATAGAATTACATTTTACATAAAATAAAGACACATTTAAAAATTTGTGATAACTTGATTGCCAGATGTCTGTTAAATAAGGACAGCGTCTATGTCTAGAGATTTGCTTTGGATGGAGAATGGTTATGGGAAGCAGCACAGCTAAACTTCGCCCCTTTGTCTTAACTCTAATTCTGTGAGGAAGCTGGGACTTTTTTTCATAGGTCTCCCCAGATAAGATTCTCTGTAACATTTTCTTGTGTTGGCAGTTGATGCAATACTAATACAATTTCTATAAAACTGCTGTGTACATCATTGGTAGAATTTGAAAGGTTGCATAGGACTAAAGGAGGCAGCTTCTCAGGTGAAGAAAATTTTGGATAGGTGCTCTTAGAAAGGACACAGTTTATTTGTAATTAGATGTTTCTTTCCTTTGCTACTTTATTTTTCAGAAAATACCTTTTTTTTTTCCACAGATTTCACATTGGATGCTGAACAGCAACAGATTTACTAGTGTAATGAATTGCATAGTGGTTATTTTTGGAGTTATCAAACCTCTTATAGCTTCAGTTTTCTTAATACAGCTATTTTTTTCTTTTCCTCATTGATACCTTTTATTTTGGGGCAGGGGGTAGGGAGTTGTTTTAATCTTGGGTGTATGGTTCATTCATCTCTTTCCTAAATAGTTAAGTACTTTGATTACTTTCAGTTTCAAAACAAAAAATATTGCCAATCAGAGCAAATATTCTAGTTTAAATGAAAATTAGTTCTTGACTCGTGAAAGGGTTGTGGTTTGTTTTTGTTTGTTTTTTTGTTTGGTGGTTGTTTTTTTTTTTTTTTTAAAAACTTTCCTATCCAGTACAGGTAATTGAGGAGAATTTTTTTTAAATATCTGATGATTTTTGTCTTAAGTTCTTTTTTAATGTGTCTTTCTGAATACAGAAAACTCTGATTCTCCTGCCTTTACTTAAAAACTGATATGTAAAAACTGTTTACATGCAGATTTCTTCTTTAAATGATAATTAACATTCATAACTATTTCTGAAAATGCTTTACATACTGTTTCCTCTAAGAGCCAAGTTCTCAAGATGCTTGAAGTGCTCATATTTCATTATCAAATTTGGCAGCTGAGTATCAGTCTGATTTTAAATCACTTAAAAAAAAAAAAAAAAAAGAAAGAAAGAAAAGAAAAACTGTATTTTCTTTCCCTCCCTTAGTACCCAACAGAACCACCGGATTGCCTTGTGGATTTTCCTGTTCAGTTTGCTATTTCTTGGATGCCACAGGTAAACTGCTGTACTGTGCATGTTTTTTTAATACCTGAGAGACATATGCAATATGTAGATGGTAATGAGGGGTTGGACTTTATTTTTTAACTCCAGCTTTTTTCCCTGTGTGCATTTTACTTCTCTACATGCTTATGTAAATGTAATAATACTGAACTCCGTATTCCTTATGATAGTGCTTTAAATATTTTCCTCGTCATACAGCTATACCTTGCATGTTGTATGCTTTGCACTTATACCGGCTGTTCTTTTCTTAAGCTGTTCATATGGCTGAAATACCTTTAGGAATGATATTGGGAAAATATATGCACGAGAAACGATTGCTTCTAGAAAAGAAGCACCCTCTAAAGTTGACAGACATTAAAAAAAGGCAGTCCCCCAGTTTGTTATCCTACAGTTTTCATAACATAATAAAACTTTTTCAGTTACAGTCAAAAGAACAACAGGAAAGTAGTTAATAGAATTCTGATTTGATAGTTTAACTGATATTGTTAATGTAAAGAACCAAGAGCCACTGTCTTTTTTTAGTCTCTCTTGCATTATTTCATGTATCTTTTTTCCCTAATAGAGCATGTGTACTTGATTAAATGGATTTAAATGTGACCACTTAGATGTAAGTTAATTTGAATTACCTCTAGAAAATAGTTGATGTTTAATTTCATTTAATTCAGGAAAATAGATTTTACATAAATGATTGCATTTCATAATTCTAACTCTCGCGAGGATTTCTACCCATCAATAAAGCCTGTCTTTGTGGTACTAAATTTACATAGGGAACATGGCTGAAAGGTTGCATCAGAATGATTTCAAGACGGGCATATAATTTTGACTGCAAAGCTCAAGGTTCTGTGTGTCACCTCAGATCCTCTAATATGAGAGCTTGAGGAAATAACTGCAAGAATGGATCATTGCAAATGAAAAATATATTTAGCTTCACATGTAATTTTAGCTTTTGATTCTCTGGTGTGGTTGGGAACAATTTAAACAGATATTGTTTTTCCCTTAAATTATACTGGATTCCATATACTACAGGCAGGATTTCAAGTACTGTTTCTAACCTCAAACTTTATACATACTTTTAATAGTATTTTATTAATTTTACAGCCTTGCAATTTATGTTGCCTCAAATTAACAACACTTCAAATATCCTTGACAGTCATTGCTTCTCTGTGTTTACTGTCAGTAATTTTAAAGCTACTAGCTGGACTTATGTTTTAATAAAATGTTCTAGAAAAACATGATATGAAGCAGCCTTCTTTGACAAGTTATAGATGGGAGCGAATATATTAATATTGACACTACAACCTAATGTTCAAAAAATGACATTCTAATGCTTGAGATCTGAAAATCTTTTTACAGTTGGAATTACCTATGGACTCTTTGAAAACACGAACAATAGCTGTTTGTATGTAACTGAAGACCCTGTTTTGAAATCATGAGATAGTAATTCTAGCTGCAGATAGCCTGCTACAATACTGAACCAAATACCAGCAACCTGTGCATTGTGCTGGTAGAAATGCTTTTAGTTGTACAGTCTTTTTTGACAATTGACCTTATCTGTGTGGGTGACATGACCCTAACACTTCTGGGGAAAAAAAATGTGTGTAGTAATTGTGTAAATTGTGCTTATTTTCAAAATGCATGGGAATCATTGCAGTAAGCAGTCTTCACGCCATGGCAAAATAAGGGTTAAGCTTAGATAGTGCTGAAACACCACTGGAAGCAGAATTTAGCAGGTCCTCAAGTGGTTGAAAATTCTGGTTCCTAAAAGGGAAAAAGAACATGCTATACCTATTTTCTAGTCAAATAACATGAAGTTTTACTACTGGTAGGTCTTCAATTTTAATATTTGTTGGTCATCTTTAACGTAAAAACTGACAAGGCTTAACTAAAATTATGCACTTGCACTATTAGAATATAAACTCCTATGAAAGAAAATATAAATAGATTTCAGGTAATTGATGTTTTTTTTTCTGCCCCCCTGTGTGTGCTGTTGCCTATTTCAGGTTCTTTTCAGTGCTCGTGGACTTTAAACTTGAGGGGTTGTTGGGTGGTTGGGATTTTTTTCTTTTTTTTTTTCTTTTTTTTTTTTCCCCCTCCGTATAATAATAGACATGGCTTTATGGCATCCATATTAAAAATGGGTAATTTTCCTTATGGTCCCTGTCTTCCTGCTGGGTTGATAATGTTTTGATGTATTTTTCTTTTGCTCTGATGAGAGGTCTGCTGCTGCTGCTCTGACATATTCATTTGGATGAATAATTATAACTTGCACAATGTCAAGCTGAAGATGGTAGGGTTTTGTGCGTCATGACAAGCCTAGTAGCCAGTGCAGGTGTCTCACAGCATGATCAGCAACAGCCAGTGTATTCTGGCTCAGAGGAGACATTTTAGAGTAGTAAGAAATCAGCACCAAGGGCAATGCTGCTGCTGCTGCTAGTGTTATAAGTGCCAAATAAATGCAGAGTGCTTCTCAATGACAAGTGCAAGAACATCTACTTATTTCAGTTATATTCTTTTTCTAAATAACCAGATAAATGTGCTGTCTCCGCATTTTAGCATCCACTGTAAGCAGGGTTCTGCAGTTTCAGTGCATCTATATTCTGCTGCCCTCACATCAGGGTATTGTTTCTATACTGACCACTGCCCACCTGGTTGGCTACATGAAGGTCATGAGAGTGGAAATTAATGACTAATGAGGTCATGCAGCCAGCCAACAATGAAGCAGTAATACAAGATTCAGAAGGTCTAGTGGTATGGCTGAGATTATTCTTCAGTTATTTTGATGAAAACGCAGTAAAAAGCACATCATAATTGTGCTTTTTCTTAGTAAAGGAGCTTCACAGACTCCAGCTTTATATGCATCTATAAACACAAAAAATGGAGGTGGTTGACAAGGCACTTTATAAAGATTTCAGAGTGTTGGGTCTCAGATTGATTTGTGCTAAGGAGGGGGGAAATTGTTAAACTACTGTTCGTGAGAAATAAGCAGTTTCCAAACAAATCTAAAGAATCATAAATTATTGAGGTGATCCCTTTTCCAGCCAACAGCTGTTCACTGTATTAAACTGTATTTTCGCTATGAATTCATAAAGGGCAAACAAGTAACAGCGCCTGTAGGTTAGGCTACTTTACCTTTGCCATTAGGAGCCTTTGCAGTTGTTTTAATTTTGGATAGGCAAATTTTGTGTTAGGAAGAATTTTAGCAAAAAAATCTCAGACTAAAGATCACATTTTAATCTTTTTTAAAAAATAAATTTTAATAAATTGTGCTTTATTTACCTTAATCAGAACATTTTTACTACCATGTGATTAATGTTTAGTTCATCCAGGATTTGGAGCAGGTGTTTGAAATCTGGCAGAATAGCCACATAGGCTATTCCAGCACTTCTGAAAAGTTACTGAAAGGCTTCATGGATTTTATGGCAGGTGCAGACTCAAGACTTCCTCTTTATTCTTCCCAGCCTCCATGGCTCTAGAAATAAGAACCAAGAGTAGAGTGACTTTTTTTCCATTCCTTCTTATTCCTTTAATTGAAGGAAACAGCGTATGGGCTGTAGGGGTAAACTGGGGAAAGTGTTTGAATTGGAATAAAGTAAAAAAAGAAGGAAAGAATTGGCACGAGGAGCTACCAGTGACGAACTGGAGATGAGAGTGCAGAGGATAGAAATGGAAACAACAGTGTTGCAAAACTACACCAGACTTTTCCTGGTTGAAGAGAAGGTTCTCTCGGAAACAGACAGGTCCAGAATATCTGATTTTCACTGACCAAAGTCAGTGCTTCGTCTCCTACCAGTGGTTGAAATGAATGGAGGACAAGGGTAACATTTGGGTCAAAGTTTTCTAAAACTGCTGGGGAATCATCAAAATTTTCTAAAACTGTTGGGGAATTGTCAAAGTTGATATGTTCACATGTCTGTGTTCCTGTAAAATAACCAATTTAACCCAGTCTCTACAAACACCTTTTCAGAAGTTAAGATCAGAGAATTGCGACCCTCCAAACTCGCATTAAATTGGTGTTCAGTCCAAAGGACTGTGTTGGTATAGCTCGTATCAGTATATATCAGATTTTTGCCTCACAGAGCCTTGAATAACTAGGACTTTGAGGCTGAAGATATGCTTTGTTGAGAGAAAACTGTCTGTGCCGAGAGTCACTTACAAGGCCTTTTCACAAGTCATCACTAATTGTATTCTTTGTTTTCTGCACTGACAACTTGAAATTTGAAAAATCTGGAGAAGTGTTGAGTGATTAAAGCTATGACTATGGTCACGGGAGGTGATGCTGATAAAAAGTCCTCTTAAAGCCAGATGAAAGGGTCTCAAGCTGAGTATTCCAAACTAACATTTTCTCAGTCTCTTATTTTTCCATACGAAAACTCGGAATGAGGCCATCTAATCTGAAAACGCGTTTTGATGATAAACTCAATAATAGTTTTGGGCTGCTCAGTTGCTGTGGTGGTCCTTATAGAGAGCTGAAGGGAACAGGATCATTAAATCATGCAGCATATCTCTGTCAAAAACTTACCAAGCTCCCACTTGAAAGTAATGAGGTGTCCTGGGACTGTAAGGCTTTCTCAGGACCTCGGCGCTGTCATGGAGAGGAAGCTGGCTCCAGCTGCTGATTTTGTATGCATTCACATTTGATGTGTCCTTTGACCAGCCCTAGCTCTAGGTATCTTGTACAGCTACCATAGTGAAGAGAATACTAGTTAATAATCACATCTCCTCTTATGCTAAACCAGTAAAACTTTTTTGACCTTGTCTAATGGTGGACTCTCCACTCCTCATCTTAGATACTCCTTTGTCCCAGCTATGGTTGGTTTACTTGAGAAGGTCTGGTCAGAAGCACACGCAGTGTTTCAGCTTGGACCGTGCCCTCGCTAGTGAGTGCCTTCTGCACTGACTTTTGTAATGCCAGGTCAGCCTGGGGATCGGGGAGCACAGCTGCAGAGGGATCACTTCCAGCCAGTGCTGTAGATGCCAGCGATCCTATGGCAGGGGGATGTAGTATGCGATCAAGTTAGAAAAAAACCCTTGCACAAAAAACCACATTAAGGTTTTGTGACTTCTAGCACTAGTCTTTCCTTACCTCTGCTAGCTAGTCATTACTACTCGTATGGGCAGCTGATGTCAGTATCCTCAGTAGTTAGAAATAAAATGCAAGGTTTATATGTATTATATAAGCAGTAATTAATTATATATACATTAAAAATATCGTCATTTTGTTTTAAGTCGTTGTGAAAGATTAAACTGCCACAATGTTCTTTGTTTTTATAATGGATGTTTTGCCTGATGAGTGTGGAATCCTAACAGATACAGAGGCTGGAGTAACCACTTTGGGTTTGCTATAGTGGTTTGTACAGGCAGGGGAGCCAGTGGTGATATCCTGAATTATGAATGTCGTCTTTTCCAAAGAACATTTGAGATATTTCATAGAAATTCTGATGCATTTGTACAAAGGTGACCAAGAAACAAAGAGTTTGTGCTGTTTGACATTATCAACGACCCTCTTGGTGTAGACAAAAAAAAAAGCATGATAGCAGTCTTTTCTAAAGTGCTGGGCAATGACCAAAAATGAGTTGGTTAATCAAATAAAGGCATGTTCTAGTTTTCATGGTTTGCATGACAAGCACGTGATGTATTTTAAATAGCTATAGATGCATTTATGTATATAGCAGGAGACAGCTGGCAACATCAATGAAGCATGCAAATCAGATCAAATGAACAGTGCATTAAAAAAAAGATTTAACTACCTTTTTAAGGAACATCATTGAAAAATTACAATTAGTATTAAAATTAATTGGATTTTAAAACTTATCTGTGGGTTATAATCCCTTGATGTTTCTTTTTTCTAGTGAAACCCTTTGAATTCCCAGAAGATAAAGATAAAAATGATTATTAGAGGATTTATCTGTATGTGATATAGAAAAATGTAAAAAATCAAAATGGAAAGCAACTGTTGCAAGTACCAGAAAATTATGCTATTAATTTAAGTGTCATCAGAGCACAAAAGATCACATTTCAGGACTGTGTGAAAATTATTAAAATACTGGAAATAATAGTACTTAAGATGAAGATATTATACTCTAAGATGTGGTTAAGTGACTGACACTATTATATCACTTCAGGTATTATAAAAGTAACAAAATGCTTTTAAAGATAATAAGCGTTACATTTTGAGATTGGCAGTATTCACACTTTTCTGCTTAAGTGCTTTCCTACTTTAATATTTAATAACAGCAGGAAAAAATGTAGCATTTTATTTCTAAGCTACACCATTTCTTTCTAAAATATGTATGCATAAAATATAAAAACTTTCTACATATAAAAATCGTGTTTCTTCACCTGAGAATGTTCATCTAATTTGCTTATTTTTGTCCAGGTGAGAAAGGAAGAACATAATTACTAAAGGTTAAAAGAAATCATTCCATATGTATTTTGTGTTATTTATAGAAAATTACCTCTTTAAGAACCAAACATTTAATTTGCTTTTTCTTTTTGACCCCAAGAACTTGTTCCCAGGCCAAAAGAGATCTGAAATCTGGCCCTTGTTACATCTTTTTTGTTTCTCAAAACGTACTTTATTGTCTCTTTATCCGGGTTGAAGAAGTCTTGCCAGTTCTCCCCTATCCTTCCTGCTTTTTACTCGTGCATTTAATTGTTCAGTTGTGTTCTGTGTCAACGATTTCAAAATCTCCTTTGGTGCTCCCAAATGCTTCCTCTTTTTCTACTCTTGAGTTCCCCGCTACCAAACAATTTGAGAAAGCGAGTTATGCAGGAAGAGTCCGTCTCCAAAAGCCTTCTCCCCACCCTTGATCTCCCTTCACAAACTGTCTAGTTTGTTCTTGACAAGAAGTCTACTTGGTTCTTGACACCTTCCCTTTTTTCCTGCCGTAGCTTCATCTCTCCCCACCAAACGGCTCCTTGTTCTCCCGCTGTTCATGACACTTCCCAGTTCCTCCCCTGGTTCCCTCCGAGGTCAGGCTCAAAACCCCTGTGGGGTGTTACCCCGAATGGAACTCGTCTCTTTCCCCCTCCTGCATTCTTCACCTCCTTTCGGTTCCCTAAATTCATGATTTGTACCCTCGAGGCATCTGCGTTTGGAAAGGTGTCAACGTGACTGCCGACTGTTTTCTCAACTTGAAGAAGTCTTTCCCCGTAGAAATAGTTACTTCTTTTGTGCTCACCAGTGATTTTCAAAAGACTTCTTTTGCATTGCTGTTCTGTATATTGTCCTGTATAATGAAAGATTTTTCTGATTCCATCTAATCCACTCTCAAATATTGAAATCCCCTGAGTGTAATCCTCTGATGATTAGATGGTTTCTCCTTCTCTTACCGTATTTACATGGCTTGAAATCTATTGTTAAGTACCCATTTTTATACTGCTTAATTTTGAGATAATTATGACATTGTTAGGCTATATTTCTTAGAGTCTTTAAAAAATAAATAAGCTGCTTTAGTTAGGTGGGTATTTCTGTGTATTTATATTTGGTACCACTGCTGTGGGGCTCAGCTGAAGTAGAGACAAATTATCAGAATGTTGGAAGTTTAGTAGTAGATAATGATGGTTTTTACTTCAATGTTACAGGAGTTTGTTACAAGTTACACTGCAAATTGATAGTTGTTACCAGTTTTCAGAAAAGTTTTCTGAAAAAGGAGCATGAAACACTATCCAAGCCAGGTATGATGTACGTATATCACAACACATTCAACCTACCAGGAGTAGCGTACTTCTTTGTCCTCAGGATACAGCTATTCTTTACTCGTGTTGTTTCAGCTAAAAACCTGTGAGGTTCAACATTTCATGCTACCATGATACGATTGGATACATACTAGATTTTAATGCTTCTTAAATTACCTACAGTTTGGTTTTTTAAATATTCTATATGGCTGGAGGTGGAAACTATAGGAAATTTGTTTCAATTTCTTCTTTTCTTAGAACTCCTTAATAGACATTTATAATCAGTTCCTGGCGGCGTTAGAATCACTGAAAGAATTCTGGGATGCCATGGATGAAATTGATGGGAAGACGTGGGTGCTTGAGCCAGAAAATCCCACACGGAGTGCTACCACAAGAAGAATTGCAATAGGTATGGAAAGATTTGAAGGAATACAGTGGGTTTGAGAAGTAAAACTTGGGCTGCTGCTTTGCTTTGCTTATCTAATCAGGTGGTGCTTGTTAGAGTTAGGAAATGAGCAAGACACAACTCTCTTACTTCACGTATTAAAAAAAATAACCTCCCAGAATACTGAACCGCTTTGGAAAATTAATTACAACTTTATGGTGTTACATAAAATGAAAGTTTCTGCAGGAAATCCCTGTGTATTTGTAAATTATGAACATGTAACTGTCAAAAACTGAGGACTGGCATGGTAACTCTAGAAAAATCAGTCTTTATAAAAAATCAGCTTAGATGAAGCCCTTATTTCATTCGCAAATTCCAGATTTTTTAACAGACTATTACTTTAGATTGATCCTGTCCTGGAAGAGTGAAAGGAATATTAGAGCGCAGTCAAAAGGCAGAAAAGGCAGTTAAAAGAGGCAGGTGGAAAGGACAAAGACAGAAGAGAAGAGAGGAAATGAGAGCCTTACAGTGCTAACCATCTGAAAAAGTACCTTAATTCATATGCTGATGCCTGGCATTTTAAGGTCTTAATATATATAGGATAAGGAGTCTTGTAATTGCAAAGGAGAAACTTGCTGCTGTCAGAGGTTAGAAATACGCAGGGCCGGGGGGGAGGGGGGGGGATGTTATCTTTGAAAGAAGAGTTCTGATTTTTAGCTTAAATCCAAAATATCAATAGCGTGTTGTAGAAAGCTGGGAACGTACAACGGACCAAAGTAGACCTAAGTTGTCCTCGAAACCTGCGGAAAGTCTGATTGCCTGCAGAGTGAAGAAGGAGCGGAGCTAGTGGGGTGCTGAGGCTGCTCAGCGGAGGCTGCTGGGGGCGGAGGGAGGGACAGAAAAAGTTCGGCAACCGGCTAAAATGACATGGGTCGGACAACACTTCTTCTTTTGTGCGCGCAGTCAGGGTGGCTTTAGCTTGGTTCTGCTGTGCTTTGACACAGAGCAATGAAAAGGAAAGAAAAGCCTCAAAAAGCACCTCGCGTTCGATGAGCGGAGGGCAGTACGAGGCTTTGAGCCCTTTGTTGTCGGTCACAGACGATCTTCAGTTATGACTAAACTTTCATTTCATTCATTCCAGTTTCTTCCAGGAGGGTAAGCCTACCGTACCCCTTAATTACAACAAACGTTGGCTTTCACCTGTTTTTATTTAGAAGAGAATTCGTTGTGAGGTTTTTAGCCTGGATCCAGAATGTTTTTGAGCTGCTTACCCCTCATGAACAGCAGACCTTGCGAGGATGATGGGGTACCTTGTAAAAGAAAAATATTTGCGATTTCAAAAATATGCTATTGTTCGCTCAGTCCAGGATTATGCTGTGGAGGGGGCTGACTTTTACTGCTTAGTATTGTCTTTGTGCATCTCTCTTTGACTGTAAAGGATGAGGAGGAATTAATAACAATTACTCTACTACCTTTAAAATTTCACTAAGATTTCAAGTGGATTATGTCACCTAGCTTGAGTTTGATCATTCAGAAATAAGTGTTAAGACTGGTCTATAAGAAATAAATGCAAGACTGGCAGTTTTATTTCATCAGTTGCTATTTTTAATTACACTCCATTGACATTTAGATATTGAATATATACTGATATTTTGTACAATTAATTTGGATACCTACCAACTTTTTTATTATTTGTAGTAATGAAAACCAGCCTGAATTAACCAATTTAAAACTGCTTTTAAAAAAAGGTTAAGGTTTCCATTTTCAAATACCCGACCGCAACGAAAAGCTTCCCCTATGACTTATTTGCTTTCTCATTGTAGGGAACAATGTCTCCGTGAACATAGAGGTAGATCCTCGGCATCCAAACATGCTCCCCGAGTGTTATTTTCTTGGCGCAGATCATGGTAAGGCAGCAGACGTACCCCGTTTGTTTCTCTTCTAGAATCTGCTCTCTGGTGAGCAGACACCAGTGTAAGCTATGTCAGGCTCCTGGGGTAAACTTCACTTGAGCAGAGCCAGGAATTAAGCTGAATATGCGTGTAGGAGTTGCACCCAGCAGACGCTGGGGTTTTTAACAGCCGAAAGTCATAGTATGCTGTTTTGCTCTGTGAGTGACACTTTTTTCCAGTGCTTTCCTAGCACACTTTAGAGGGAACCCTGTGTCCTACAGACGATTACCCAATCGTCTTTACGTTTTAATACGATTTTCTTTTTAAAAAAATTTTTTAAATTTACTACATATGCCCTAATAGTGTTTGGAAATATTTAAGTAAGTCTTTTACTCTGTGTCCCACAGCTTTTTACCAACGTTCTAAGGTAATTACGATCATGTCTTCAACAGTATGATATTTTAAATATTAGCGTAATGAATTCCCCAAACTAAAAACCAAGAGTTTTTAGTTTGGGGACTACCATTGACTTACCTTAAATAATTAAAAAACCCCAACCCATGCCTTCCCCTTCAGTGCTGAAATGAGAGGGTAAATTGGGTGGGGGAGCGAAGGGGATCCTAAAGATGATGTAATTATTTATGTACATTGTTTGCAGTGGTTAACCCTTTGAGAATTAAGCTGAACAACAATATGCATTCATGGTAAGCATCTTTAATAATCTAGGGTTGAAACTGAAATGGTATTTGCCATTCCTAGCGTTGACTTTTTTCTCCTTCTCTCCCACCCGCAGGGATCCAGAAATCAGTTTATTACAAAACTTGAAAGACCTCTTAGAAATTGATTTTCCATCTCGTGCTGTGTTAGAAAAAAGTGTAAGTTGCTTTTTGCTAATGATCAGTTGTTACTTCTCAATAAGTAAAATTTAAATGGTCACTTTATAACTGCTAGCAAAAAGAAGAGACTTAGAAGAGAGGTAATTGGATTAATATATTGTCATAAGGACTTCTGAACTTCAAGCAACAATTGTCAGAGCTTGTTAACCTTTGATTAGAGGTGCACACTTTCCTGCGGCCTTCATAGCAGTAAGGCGATTAATAACAGGCTTCGCTATTAAAAGGGAAAGAGGAAGTTCCAGAGTAGCTAATGAGATGTGGAAAATCCAAACATTCTGTTATGGATGTTGATGACTTAAGTTCTAATTAGGTAGAGCTGCTTAGAGGGGACAAGAGGCCATCCAAATACTGGTGCATTTCAAACAAACTTGGAATTAATTTTTGACGATGCTGTAGCACTGGATTACTAGCTTTGCTTTCACTCGTGAAAGTTTTAAATTAATATCTGACTGTGAGGTCTTGTGTCTGATGTCCAAATGTAATGACAAATCATTGTGTTTAATACAAAAGAAACAGTGAGGTCCAAGAGTATGAAAACGCTTGTCAAACTAGACGTAGTTCAGTGAGAGGATAAAATATAACCTGGCACAGTCTTGTACATCTGGCAACTGATCTCACTCTTTATACCATAATGGTGTAAACGGGTATATTGAAGGCAAAAATATTGTGTAATTCTAAGTAACAAGAAACGCAAAAGCATTTCCAAATCAATGAACGTGTTTTCTGTGTTGCCAGCCCTGTTTCTTCCTTGCAGTTGTACTGTGTGCTAAAACATGTTGTGTTTTAAGGATTTTGCTAAGGACTGTGGAATCTGCTATGCCTATCGACTCGATGGCGCTCCTCCAGATCAAGTGTGCGACGATCCCCGATGTGGACAACCTTTCCACTGGGCTTGCCTGTATGAGGTAAAGTCATTAATGGGATAAACTTGCTCATTAACTCACAGATTCTAGAAAATAAGCATTGCCCACTTCAGTTTCAGATGAATCAAAATCCTTTAAGGAGTGCTCCAACAGTCACTGTGCTTCCTCTTGTCTTCTAGCCCACAATTCATAAAAAATAAGCTCCCTGTGGAAGGCAACCTGCCTCGTGTTGCGGTTGTAACATGTCAGCTCTTGATCAAATGAACTCTGTTTGGGAAAACCCCTGGTAATAGCTTGTTCTTAAATCTGATATGAAACAAACGTGAATTTTAATCTATTTGTGTTGCAGTGGCTACAAGGTCTTCCTTCCAGCAGACAGAGTTTTAATGTCATCTTTGGTGACTGTCCATATTGTAATAAGGTAAGGAAATCTAATGGAAATGAGTGATTGAACTCAGTAGTGTGTGGTAGCTTAGATAAAGGCAAAGCTGTAACAAAGTCGGTTGTAAAACAGAATTTGTGGCTATCTTCCCTTTACCCGCTGGAATAAAGAGAGGAAAACTTTAAATTCCCATGCATTTAATCCATCCATATTTAACTAAAGGTTTTCTGAAGCAGTATAAAGATGGCTACACACCAGTTATCAACATACTAGCATTAGAATCATTAAATATCACACCACATTGTATTTCATGATACTTTTTTTATGTTGCTGTAGCAAAGGTCCAGTTTAAAAAAAGAATCCCAACATTTGTAACACAGAACAGCCTTGTACAAATAGTTTAGTGCATACGTAACTATTGAGTGCAGGTTTGGAAAGTTTAAGTGAACTTGTCTTTAAAGGATATGTATTAACAGTATTATTTAAAAAAAACTTTTCCAAGCCACTGACACTGAAATCTTCAACGAAGAAACTCTGAGAAAAAACTGCGTGATGGGAACACCGCTGCACTTACGCTGAAGACACTGGAACAGCAACATCAAAGAAAATACAAGGAAAGTGATATTAGTAGCAGAAGTACAAGTATAGCTATACTGTAGGGGTACGTTTCGTCAGTGAATGCAATCCTAAATAGAACGGATATAGAAGGACTAGTCATGGCAGGACCGGTTTCTTGCAGTGATACCGGATGCTCTGTAGTTAAGAGTTGGTCGTGTTTCTTTTTGGATTCCGAGAATACTGCTTGGGGGTCAAACGGTGGTAATTCTCTTGTGGTGTCTTTCTGCAGGAAAAAAAAAGTTATAATGAACTTAATGTTGAATAAGTGAGATGTGAATCGGAAATACAAAGATGCCATTTAGGTATTTCAGTTATCCTAGAGAAAGCAATACACTTCTTACAAAGTCTTAACTCTGGAGTTTGCGGGTATAAGTATACTGGATATTAAGTGGGTAACATCAGGTGTGATTAAGCACCTTCTAAAGAGACATACTCTATATTTATTACAGAAGTCAACAGCTGAAATTCTTCTCTAACTTGTTTCCAAAAAATGTTAATATATTAAGTCTTTACAGTGTTCCTGCTAATAAAGTTTTAGCCTGGAAACCCTAGACATTACTCTGAAGTTTGATTTGCCATTTTTATTTGCATAAGTTCTTGCATTTCCTAGTGAAGCTAAAGTTCTGGTATATCATAGAGAGCATAAATCTGCTCGTAGTGCGGGGTTTGTTCTAGCTGGCTAGGGTGGTGGTTGGGGTTTGTTAGGTCTCCAGAAGCAATGTCATCCTTAGCTTACCTTCTTGATCTCTGTCTCTGAAAGGAATTCCCAAACACTATGGTTCTGTTTCTCACATGTCTAAGACTTGACCATATTTTCCACTGTCCCTCGGAAAAATTTCCACCTTTGGTTTCCTTTCCGTGATCTCATTCACAATGCGTGTTATTTTTAGCAATACATCCCACTTGATTTCAACCCTAGCAATATAGTTTTCTTGGTGAAAATTCATAACCTAAATTGTATTCCTCTAATAGAAATTTCCTGTCTTCCTGATGTATTCCTCTTTCGAATTAGTGACAGACAGTGTCTGTTTCTCTTCTTTTAATGAAATACAGGCCCCATCTAATAGAAACATAATAGTATGTCCAACTTAAAGGCAGCTCATATGTGTTTTTTCTTCTCTGCTTTTTGTTGTTTCTGTATTCTTTTCTAGCTGTTACTTCCTTGTTCTCTTTTTCCCAGTTTGTCAGCTGTCCTGTTTCTCACAAGTGTCCTGCCCTTCTTGTCCTACTCCTCTCAGTCAGGTGCTCCCCTTTCAGCATAGAAATGTTTCTCAGTTTAATTTCTACCTAAACTGTAACTGCTCTCCAGCAGCATCTTACGAAGCAGCCCCACTCGTTCTTTCATTGTCCCAGCTACGTGATGTTTTTCTGAATGTACTTCCCCAAAAGATAAAGCAGGGAGAAAGAGAACTTTCCCTCCACATTCTGTATTCAGACCTTTAACTGCACCGTCTATTAATGGCAACAGGGCAGCCATCCCATCCATGTTAGAGTGAGGGGCCCGCAGTTAACTACTCCAGGCAGTTGCCTAACCGAAGTGTTTGGAATTGCTCTCTGGAGAATGCTTGGCAGCCTCTCGCCCCTCTTGTTCCTGCATGAACCATTGTTTCTTTTCCCCCTTTCTGCCTTAAGAATCCTCCTGAATTTTCATAACCTCAGTACTCTAAAATTTCCTGTATAGCTTTCTCCTAAATTATGTGAAAGGAATTAAGAGGAAGCCTGCAAAATGAAACTCATACAATCCTGCCTTTTTTTCCTTCTCC
The DNA here is from genome assembly GCF_035582795.1 of Mycteria americana. Taxonomy (NCBI): domain Eukaryota; kingdom Metazoa; phylum Chordata; class Aves; order Ciconiiformes; family Ciconiidae; genus Mycteria; species Mycteria americana. The sequence continues at coordinate 129,832,525 of NC_134367.1, forward strand.
AGTTTCTCATTTGAATATCTTAAATGTTATCCGACATCCATTTTAACTCTCCCCTATTATGCATAATACTCAGTGAGTACCACAGAACTGCTCTACATAGATGCAGCACTAGTAATCATATTGGAACAGCGGCTTTTCCTTTAGAAAGACTAAATCACAACACAAATATATCTAAATACTAGACCAGTGATTACTCCCATGTCTGTAAAAATTTACTTTGCCTTCCTCCCACAAAAAGGAGGGAAACACAAATCCCCTAGTTACTCTCCACTGTCAAGATCTACAATCCATACTGTGCCCTTGCTGTTCAAGTAAACGGGAAGTTACACCAGCTCTTTCCTTTTTCCATGGCATGTTGGAAGCCTAAATGTGGCTCTCTTTCTCTACCTACTTCTTTCTTAGGACTACGGTAGCTTTTGTACAAAACACACAGGAAGGAGGAGATTTGGGGGAGAGATTTGCTACCTTTTTTTGCTACTACTTTTTAAATTTTACATTTGAGGACTAGGAAGCAGCACTGGAATATCTTCATATTAAAAAAAACATATCTGTTACTTGGAGTCGCTGTTGTGTCAGGACTCCAGAGACTTTTCAGAATCTGTCTACCTTGCTATCAGCCAAAACATCTCCAAAAATTGTTCTGCTCACCACTTTACTGCCTGATGCTGTCAGGTACAGCTGTGCATTTTCTGCTTCACTCTCCTAGCTTGTACCGGAGTCTCCAGGCAGTGATCAGCAGACTGCTTGAAGCAAAGAATTTTGGATTAATAATAAAGCTATCTTTAAAGTTGTATTTTTGTGCTTATTAGAAATTGTCCTCATTTAACAAGTTATTTTTCTATATGAAAGAAACAAACAGGGTAGAATCTCTTTGTTAAAATATACGTAAACTCCATAGAAAAGGAGCACAGTATGGTTACTAAGATGCACTTTAGTCTGCATTATTTTTACTAAAACCTTGATGATTTTTTCATCAATTTTTTCATGTACAGTTGAAGAGTAAGACTGAATACATTCATTCAACTCTTTTGTGCAGTAATTACCGATAATATTTGAGGTGAGCTAGTTGACAACTAAAATCCTCAGATTAAAAAGTCAGAATTTCAGAACTTAAGAGTGCAATGAAGTTTTCCACTACATAGAAAAGGAAACTACCAAGGTAAGTTTCTCCCAAGAAAACAACAGGGCCCACAAAGGGAGATTGTCATTTCCCAACGCTTTTATCTGCAGGCTGGTGCACTGCTTTACTACCAAACTGTAGAAAAAACTGGAGTGGTAGTTTGCTAACAGTGTGACCAAGCAACGACACACAAACTTTTAGTGTTTGTGATGGTGCGGGGTTTTTTTAAACTCTCATTTTTAGAAAAGCTGATCTTTCTTTCGCAAGGTGCCATGACTCTTCTAAGGTAACACCAAAAGCCTCACCTTTTGCGGGTAGTCAGGCTCCTGAATCATAGTGTAAAATTTAGTTGGCCTCTCTTCAGCCTGGAATTGCCGGCGTGTTACCCGAGCATGGGGCCTGCTTAGGCAGTTGTAGCCTTCCTCTTTCACCTTGTTTTGCTTCTGTTGCCCTGGTTTCGGTGAAGGCTTCAGTAAGTGAACCTGTTGATGTACAGATAGTACTTCTGTATGCTGAAAAGAATTCAGTAACATTCAAAATTATCACAGGTACCGTTCCAATACTTGGACCTGCCACGTTTGAGACAGGTAAGGATAGTGCCCTGTTTGCACTTACTCCCTGGGCTTACGAGAAATACCGAGTTTTATGTTTGGAAAATAAATACAAGCTGATAAGCATATGCCGACTTCTGGAGTTTAGGACATAGCTCCTGGCTTTTTTCAAGCACTTTTCTTCCTTGCCCACCCCAAAAGGTGGACACTGAGCTAACAGAGCAGAAGAACTCCCAGGAGATACCATGCCTTACCGTAGTGCCCAACTCTCACCTGCTGAGGCTCTGTTTGGTGAAGCAGCCTGTTTAATTTACTGGGCTTTTCTTCACCTTGGAGGTGTTTGCCTGTTACCCCAGTACAGGCTTTGTTTTGACAGATGCATTCTTCACCTTCCATCTTTTTTTGCTTCTGCTGAACTGGTTTTGGCATAGGCTTTGGTAAGCAAACCTGTTGATGTACAGTGAACAATTCTGTATAGTAAAAAAGAGAGGAGGTATTTCAAAGAGAAAAATGTTCTATCTTCAGTACCAAGAACACAGAATGAGAGTAAGCTTTCATCTGTCTCGAAAGAATTGTTTTCAGCATTTTAATTATCAATAAATGTCGTCTTCAAACAGTACAAAGTTAGAGCTATGCTGTATTTGGGAAGTATGCTATAAAATAAACTTGAGTTGTACATTTCAAAACATTCACTAACAACCTTTATTGGGAATGATGCCAGTAAGTCACTCTGTTTCATTAACAAGTAGAGCTGAATGCATTTCGTATCACTGGACTGAGTCAAATGCAAAGCTCTCTAACGTAAGATAATCACTACGTCTTCTGACTCGGGTAATCTAATTTAAGTCTTACATTCTTCTAAAATGTAAATGGGGAATACATGGTGAATAGTTGCATGAGTTCATGCAAGTTTTTTCCAGTGCTGCTCTAAGCACTAAGTATCAGATGATGTCTGTTTTTGGCTTTTGTAACTCGGAAGACAAATGTAGCCAAAACACAGGCTGTATGCCACATGCCTTTGGTACTTCTGGCACACTAATAACTCTGTAACTGTAATGTTTGCATATGGTCCTCTATGCAGCAGCTGTATCTGAATGTAGCAGCTAAAAAAGAAATAATGGGCTTTTTTTTTATACTGCAAATTAAATACATACAGGAGATAGAAACTGCACAACCTAAATACCGTTGAAAGTGCCAGTGGGCACTTCATGTGTTCTTTAATCCAAAACACCTTTTAAGTAGATAAACCATAGTTCTGCTCTCTGAAAATTATTAATGTTTCGAAACATAAAGGTGTATCTGTTCTGAATAACAACTCAAGCTACTTTCAAACAGTCCACCTCAGGACACAACACTGCAGATGGCCCTGAGAAACGGAGTTACACAGGTGAGGCTCGGTGCCACGCTGACAGTTATCTGAATGCAGGGGCCCAAGCTGTTTTCTCTGCATCACGCAAGAACTGCTCATCTCGTTGACAGCTAACTCTGGTATCTTCACAATGCATACATACCTTACATGACGACATCACTTTCAAAACAGGACTTACAGCACTTGTGAAAATATTTATTTTAGGCCTAAAATTTACCATATTCCACACTAATAAAAACTACAGGTTGGTATTGATGTAATTATTTTTTAATACGAAATCTACAAAATCTAGCAAGTAGTAAGCTGGCCTTACCATACTTCCTTTGGCCCTAAAGCTAGCACTTTCCCTGTAGGTGAAAAAGCTGAAAATATTTATCCAGGGCCAAAAACTGCTAAACAAATTTGAGAATTAACGCAATTCATATTTTCCAATATTCACCTATATTTGGTATGCAATTGAAACAGAACCAGGATGCGGCCACTGTTATGCCTTTTATGTCACCTCGAGATTCGATTCTTGTACTACACAGGGAGCTGCATCTTAAAATTCATGTTCTGGAGCAATTCCTCTTCACATCATCTTCAAGGAGCTAGTGTTACAGGATCCCCTTATTGGTACTTACAGGTGTTTACTGGTCTTCAGAAGGGAATTAGCCCAAGATCACCTCTTTCCTGCATACCAAACTGGTACAGGTGGAATCAGACAGGTCATCTGGAGTCAGATTCTGCTCATAAGCAAGAAGTGAGGAGACAGTGGATTGTTTGTAGTGGCTCCCACTATTCTTAGGTTGCCTCTTTAATGGGAGAAGTGTTTGGTGAATAAAAGGAGAGGTGGAAAGGGAATGTAGAGGGCCGAGATGAAAAGAGTCAGACCTAGGATAACTACAGACAGTGCCGTGAAGAGATGCAGGGGGAAGTGCCTGCCTGTCATCGAACACTTTGTCAGGACTGTAGCACCAAAGTGCACCAGGTCTTGAATATCCTCTACAGCCAACAACCACAGATTGAAAAATCGCATTTTCTGAAAACAGCGAGAGATTTAGAGAAAGTTCAGTTATCTGCTCTCTCTACTTGTATTTAAGTGCTCCTCAAGTCCTTCGAATAACCCTAGAAATTTCCTTTCTGCAGCTGTTTTGCAGTGAATGTTACAGGAAACTTGCACATGTAAACTGCAGAACTGGCTGAAGAAACATACTCAGGTAAAAAATAGGTGATCATTGGAGCAGCACTAGCATTCTTACTGTTCCAAGAAGCAAGACACTCAACATGAAAAATTTCCCTGAAAAAGTGGTGATAGGCACCAAGGTGTAGTAATATGCAGACACTCTCTCTGATCTTGGTCTTGGCCATCAAAACCAATTCTGCTTAGTCCTACAGCACACAAGTGGTGATAACTGACACTCCTCATTCATGGATTTTTCAGTGGGGTTGTGAACTTGCAAACAGCAAGTGCTACAGCAGCTTTTACAGCCTGGAAGTTCAGGATCATCTTTTATGCCAGTATACTGTCAAGTCTTAGGCCAGGCAATAGGAAGAAAATAGATTTACTATTCGATACCTGACTCTAAGAAATCAAAGACTCCTGTGACCCAGAGATCCAACCGGATCGGCTGGAGATCATTTAACAGCTACCTGGTATTTCAAGGAAGTTCAGAAAACAGTACAAACTTAAAAAAAGCAGCTTCTCAAATTAGTGAGGACGAAGTGGTCACCATCATAGGCAAGAGAAATCCTGTCACTGAAATAGCTTTTGGTTTTGTTAAAAGGAAAAAAAGTGATAAAACCAGAAAAGTCAATAAAATTGCTAAAATAAGTATCTGTAATTACCAAGATCAAAACCCAGTGCCTTTTCATTAAACATGAACTTTTGTTCTGCCTTCCATAATACGTAAATAGTGCTGACAATTGGTTTGTGAGGCACTTGCTACAATAAAATGTAATTGTATCATGAGAGAAAGGTGACAATCAGGAGATCATGAAAAAATTACATATTCTCACTGGTGGTTAATTAGCCATGCAAAACCCCCTCAAACAGATATTCTCTTCTATTAGGAATGATTACTATGCAGGCCTACAGATGTCAATACCACAGTCATTCAAATACTTCTTTCCCTACTAATTGAAGGTTGTAAAGCTCTGGTGCCAAGGTTTTGCTTCCAAAGAGCTAATTTATGACTAGAAGGATATTTTATGTCTTCAGTTGCAGCAGCTACAAAACTCAGCAAATCAGAACCATCTGTGCACTGATACTTGAATCACCATTCATCTAGCAGCCTATCAGTCACATTAGTTTGCATCCTGCATTCTTGGCTCACGTACACTTGTGATGGTCCAAAGTTCACCAGAAATATTAAAAATGAATGGTACCCTGACCCTGCCTTATTGCACACGCATCAGAGACAGAAACAGGGCTTTTGCATACGGGGAGTTTCGAGGCAGAGGTATGACGGGACTGACATTTCACGGCAAGTCCAGTAAGACTGCTAATTACCTCAATCTCCACTTATTAAAACATGCTTTTATTAACTTTATCGTTTCAGACTTAAAAGTACAAAAGGAAAATATAACACGATAGCTGTTGGTTTTAAAATTCTGTCTTAGTGCATCACATAGCACTGCATACCAATAACACACTTAAATCCCAGAATAATACCTCCTCCACATTAGTGGCTGCAGGAGTATAAACGCAAATGACAAAGAACAGTTTGAAAGCAAGAAAATGAATTAAATGCTTTCACTAATAAAGGTAACTTTGCTTTTAATCTGGAACGAAGGAAAAACCTGGCATTCAGGCTTGTCTTCAAGATGTTAGTGAACAAAGTCCTTGACTTCCCCATTATCCTGAAAGTAAATCATTCTCCACAGACCTCCCGCTTTGAAGTGAGAGGCTGTAGGTCAAAAGGACTCATGACAGTTCTTCCTCCTTAAGGGTTGACATCCCACTTTTTAGCAAAGCCAGGGGAAACAGGAATTAACAAACATGGTGTATTTAAGGCAAAAGAACTGCTGTGTCAGTCTCATTTTGAGATCTTAAACTATTTCCTCTTCTACAAAAGAAAAGGCAACAATCAAGCAGGAGATGTCAGAAATAATCCCAGAACTGTCTGTCTTACTTTTGACGCTTTAGCAGCACAGTGATTTCGCGTGCATGCTGCAGCGGAAAATTCCAGAGGGCCATCGTAGCGAGTTCCACTTGACTCTAGTCCATCCAGCAGGATTTTCTTGAGCACTTGATACTTTGGCTTCTCATCATAAGCTAAGCCATAAACACATGCCAAAAACTTGGATATTTCACCTGTGGAGCATATTTAGTGTAAATGTCACTTGGTGTAGACCTAGAACTTCAGGAAGAATTTCATTCCAAAATGGATGCCAATCCTACATTGCCAAACAAGATGACACAATTTCAGCTGAAGACAACGCTCAAAACACAGAACTGACAGTATCTTGTCTTTTTGAGACGAGAAAAAGAAAAGATAGACTTGGATAAACAAGCTAACTCTTAAGTGCTATGCCTTGTTATGCACATGCACTAATTTGTACAGGACCGAAAGCTAGCTAAGTATAAAAATTAATCAAAATACTTTATTGACAAATATCAATAGTTCTGTTTAAAATAGAAGTATTTTATATTTGATAGATTATAATACCCCTTTAAATAGTAACTACTCTCAACAACACTATTTTAATCTGCATAGATACTACATTTTGAATGCTTTGGAAAAAAGCAACTTTTTTTTTTTTTACTTCTAATACTTGGACAAATATTGTTTTTGAGATTACATCCTAGAACAGTCTAACAGCAGCATTATTTTGCTATCATTATCGAGTGATTCTAGAAACAGGGAAACCACTGAATGGGCAGAAATAATGCTATTAGGAAAAACATATGGGGGGGATCAAACTTTTCTTTCAGTTGAAGACCCAAGTGTATCCTAAAACTGGAGTACGACACCAGAATTAGCATCTGGTAAAATCCCAGAAGCAAAGATTTACTAAATATGTATACACATCATGAATATATTTTATGTACTATATGATGCATTCCAGTAATTCAAATACAGAACTGTTATGAAAGTAAGTGCATAAATCAAAAATAGATACTGACCTTTGAAGGAAGTTTGGTGTTTTCCCTGGGTTACTTTTGTATTTCAGTGAAGGAAGAAACATATGACAAGACAAACTGTCCATACATTTGCTTTTTCAAACTCAATACTAAGCAATAAACCTTTTGTAGACAGTTGCTTACTATTTCCATACTGACAGCTACTTCTGTTTTTAAGATAGTCACTGCTTCCTAACACCTTGGATTACATACGGCTAAGATCCCTTACGTCACTCTGTGGCTCACATCACAGAGGAGACTCATCAAGATTTTTGTACTACCACACGCTGGGGCTGAAAACTTAGCCCTCAGTGTCTATATATCATCTACTTAGTACTTGTTTATGGGATAATGCAGGAAAGCAGCAGAAAAAGAGTTCCTGCAATAAAAGCATTAAGTATCCTGTATCAGTAAGCATCAAGAATCATTTATTGCAGAGTGACCAGCATTTGACAGCATCCAGAAATTTACTTTCTCCCCTTGCAGTAAGCAAGCCTTTGAGCTAAAAATGCTTAAAAGATAATAAGCTTGTACATGAAGGGCCTGATCCAGTTCCACTGAAGTCAGAAATATTAGTTCAATTAAATTGCACCCTGAATTAATGAGTGTGACATACAATCTAACAATGAGTATTACATAACTACTGTGTTATCAGCTAAATACAGATATTGCAGACAGAATTCTTCTGTTGGACAGGTAGTATAAGAGCGGTTCACGCAGGCTTGATTTCAAGGGGTTGATTCAAGGATGACTTCTGCTTGCACACTACAGTTTGCCCTAAGCCCAGAGCCTGGTAACACTGCATGGATTCAGGCCTGGAGAAGGCATCTACCTTAAGGTGCAAAACTTAGCAACTCCATTTAAGATTTTAAATTGAAGGCTTTGTTAAATTTCTGTTACTTTTACTTTTATCCTGCTTCCCCCTGTTTAGAGGAACTAAGACATTTAAGTATCTTTTGTAAAAGGCTAAAGAGCTATATGGTACATAGTGCAAGCACACTTACTACAGCTGCTTCCAGAAGAACCCCATTCCATCACTGAATCTGGGAGCTCATCCATAAGTCTGAAACAACATGAGAGTGCAACAGTTTAATGTGGGTTTGGAGCAGGTGATCCTTCATTTGGGATTTAGGAAGACAGCAAGTCTCAATTCCAAAGGGAGTGGACCTCTGGGATAGCTAATGATTCACAGTACTGCTTTTAAAACAAAATCTCCTCTTACCAGCTATATTTTTAACTCTTTGGAGACTGCTGATTTCAGCAAGACCAGGCTTACAGCTAAGACTGCACTTTAACATTAAGTTTTTCTTTGCAGATGTTTTAAGCTTTCTAGAAAGAAAAAGAAAAATCCTTTGAGCTGAAATTGTTCTGATTTCAGCTTGTTCTGATTTCAGCTTAATGACTAATATTTGTATTTCGGAATTTAAGAAGCAGTTCTGGTCTGCCTACTAGTCATTCAGCATCAGGTTCTTTCTGCCATGTAGCTCACGGGCAGCCGGGTGATGGCTGTCAAAATTACAAGCAGGCATGGCAGGGACAAAAGGGGAGAGGGAGGTTAAACGACCCTAAGTCCCGTGCACTTCATAAACTGAAGGGCAGGGCCACAGATGTACTTTCTATCCATCCAGAAACAGAAATAGCAAAGGACACTGGAGCTCAGAATCAATCATACCCTAAAAACGGATGAAGTAACAACAGCTCTCATCTTTGTGCAGGCATGAACCAGGATGATCTCCTAGCACCTGTCGGAGCCTGCAGCAGCACAAGCCCCCTTGCCCTGAGTCAGTGAAATCCGCTAGTTCAGTCTGGCTGTTAAAACTATTAAGGGATCCCTTTTTTTTGTTCATTTGTTTAAAGGAGCCATAAAGGTCCACCAATCAGTAACAGGATGTGTTCTCAAATGCATAAAGTCGGGGTACATAGGCCAATAACCTTCAATTCAGTAATCTATTGTTCAGTATCAGAAACAGGGGTTTCAATTTGGGGGAAATGAAACATTTAAACATAAACATTTTCCTGTAATCTAGCTTAAATTCTAATTCAAATGGAGCCTCTCCTCTAATTATGGCATGGCATGAACATTTCTAAACTCAAATACACCCGCAGTCCTTAAATATCCCCTTACCAATGGCCAAAGCTTTGGCACAGTTGCCTCATCGCCCCAGCGTTACTGGGAGGAAAGACTAAGAACTTGTAGCGAAGGGATGAGAGGATGAGACAACTGGTGAACAACAGTTTGAGGTCCTGCTCAGGCTCCTGCCTTTCCATGGCACCCCAACTTCCAGGCCCGGCCCCTTCTTCCTCACCATCACACAGACTCTGCAGAAAGGACTGGCAGGCTCAGAAGTGATTCGACTGTGCTGCTTAGTGTACTTATTAACTCATAAGCAACTGGATACGCACGTATATCCGGATGTCTATTTCTGGCCTCGGAAAACAGTATAGGCACTGAAAATGAAGATAAATACAAGGGGATGACCTGGGCAAGTTACCTAATACAAAGAACGCAATTCATTAGATTAATAGGGTATTTCAGATAAATGGAATCTGTATCATTTTCCGTGCGTTTCCTCTAAGCATGTTTGCCTGGCAGCCTGAAAATGCTAGCAATCTAAGAGTTAACTGTAAGGGAAGAATTAGTGAAACAGCTTGATTGATTAACTTGATTTAACATTGAATTGTATAAGTGTTACCTTGCAGGGGGTCGTGTAATGATCAGAACTTCTAAAGGAGAAATATTAAACATAACATACGATGTCAACATTTACAGATGCAATCTGTATTATCCACAGTCTGCAGGCTAACCTTTTTCTCTGTTGAGAGCCGATGCCACACTGAATTTGCAGATTGATTTCTGTGGATCAGCTATCCCTATTGTGTACCTCTGTTGTGACTTGCCCTACTTAAAAGTTTGCTGCCTTCTCCAATTGCGATGTTACATTTATGGGTAACTACTCTTCTGTATAGCCTTCTACAGGCTACACTGTACCACATGCAATTAACTCTCTCAAGTCCCAACTGTGAAACCAGAGAAAGAAAACACTAATACACTCTGTTGCTTTAGTAAGCTCTAAATGAGTCATGCTGGGAAAAAGGAAAGATTTTAATCAAGTTCTTTAGTATTTTGGTATTTAATTGTTTGTACCAGCAGTAGGCTTATATAACATTAAAAACCTACATAAAAACATCTGAAAAATAGTATCATCTAGAAAGTAAAATAAATTAAATGCACATGTGGAAAAACTTCCAAGAGATGTTTGTACTATAGTCTCTACAAAGCACCCATGAAGTTTAATGGAAACACACAACAACCTTCTGTATGTGCAATAAGGCCTGCACTAATTCACAAATGTTTTCTTTAAAAAAGAGCATTAAAAACACATACACAGCAGACAAAATGTCTGTGTACTGTGCATTTGAATTTATCATATCTCTACAGCAGTACATACATAAACATGTGGAAGAGGGTATACGTGCACACAGAGTTCACATTTTTAACTGCTTCTAACAGCTCTCAATTAAGGAAAATAGTTTTAGCTTTCTCGTAAGGTGCTATTCTACAGGACGTGAAACTGTCTCTTTCAGACCTGTTTTGTTAAGTGATGAGGACGTTGCAGGGTTCTAGGGTGGTATGCATGTGTGTGTGCGCGTATGTGTGTGTTGTTTTATTTTTACTTTGTTTTTGCAGTCTGGACAGCTACGGGGTCCTTCAGGTTCTGTTCCCAGGGTAGCTTCCCACATAACCATTGCAGCATGCAGTAGCCAAGAATTTCAAGGTCACCTCGTCTGGATGGGGCTAAAATGTGGGGAGGGAGGGGGGAAGAGAAAAAAAAAAATATGAAAAATAAGAACCTCTTCTTAGGAAATAGAAAAGACTTTGATTGAACTAGTGTTGATGAAATATGAAAAAGCCAAATGGGCAAAGTGTTTTGTTTATTCAGCTGTATTAGACCTAAAACGCCCCGGCATTTGGCCACAGTCCACAGACAGGCAGTGACTTGTTACTGTTGAAGTAAGGGTCAGTTTCCTCACCTCCTCCAACTTCATCCTTCCTCAGTCTGGCCTGTCACATGGACTTGATCCCCATGGCCTCTGACATGATCCAGACAGCCCATAACTGAGTACCAACACTTTCTCAAAGAGCCAAGCAGTAAAACAAAGAAATAAATGTCTGCTGCTAAATTGCTAACACATGTTCCAGGAAGTCCATGGGGTCCACATTGGTCATGCAGGGACCCTGTGAGTGCAGACTAAACACTGATGGCCTTTCCTGTTCTCCTACAGAGCTATTTGAACTTGGAAGATATGACAAAACTGCCATCTAGTGTACATTTACACACCAAAGTTGTCTGCTTACAAGTACCATGAACTGTTTGTTTAGAGAGTCGTAGCACAAGCTAAAATACACTTGCTGTTTCGCAAGTCCTGTGTACACTTACCACTATTGCTTCCAAAAAGGAAGTTATTTCAGGAACAACTTACTCTCACCCTGCACACCCCAAACAGACAGACTAACTACAGAATACAAATACAGTAGATACAGTTCAATCAAAAAATTAACCCCATCCCCAAACATCTTCTATGCAGAAAAACAGGTAACTGAAGTTAATCTATAGATTGACTTTTCCAAGAGAAAGAGGAAAAAAAAAGTGCAGTACTAATAGAATTGCTATTGCTTGCCGCTATTCAGAGGAAATCAAACTTGAAAAAACTGAACAAGCAGGACTGCTGCAATATTTCTTTGTACACGTTTGACTTGCAGCCTATAGTTTGCAAGTCAAGACCACATAGAATCTGCAGAAAGAGAAACAATTAATTGTGATTAAAGACAGACAGATGTAGAAGTTAAATTTATGCTTCTCCGAAATGAATTTGAACTTTCCAGGAACGAAACGTTTTGGATTTGTTCAGTACATTTTGTCTAGCGTAAAGACTAGTAGTTGAACATAGTGCTGTTAATCCAGCTGTAAACAGATATCGTATTTTATGGGCCTTCATTAAATAAATTCCAGAAAGTCACTCAGCAAACTTATCTTTTAATTTAAAAAGTCATCTGCTAAAAGCTGCAGTGCCAACACATCATAACTGTTTCTTGTTACCATACACACATTATTGTAAAAGCAGAAGATTAGTTCTTATACATTCTCTATTTTAACTGCTATTAGACTATGGGATTATTAAAGGCCCTTCAATCTAACAGAATGCTACGCTATCCCTTGGGTGTCGTTTATTTTCTGCACTAGATTCAGCAACGTCCTAATGCAAGACTTGGCTCTCGTATTAAAATAAAAACACAATCTCTACCACTTGCTGTTCTGTAGTGATTTCTTCAGCCATAAATCTCCTGTTAACTGTGGAACAATTCCATTCATACACATGTGTTCACAACTCCTTTTTCCATTATGGCAATTCCAGATTATAACCATATAAGCCAGCATTTTTGATTGCAGATCCTCTAATGTTCACACAATGCTTTTCTGGCACCTGCTTGTGTAAGATGGGCTACAGAAAGCGGCCTTTTGAGAAAAATTGTCAAAATTACAATGGACCACTTTTTTCCACTGAGGGGCTAATTGATATGAATCTGTAAATAATGCTAAGTCAATTAGAGTTCAGAAGCTAACCTAAGATAACTTGTTTTCTGACAAAACAGTCCCCAGAGAGTAAAGTTAACTTCACAGTTAACAGTTTGGCCATGACTAATCACCTTCTCACTCACACACAGATCTTCCAGCCATTTCCTGACTAACACCAGGGCAAAGCCATCACAAATAGGGAGATGTGTGCAAGTAAGACTTTACTAATACCTTCCTAAGGCCACAGTAGTCAGCTGGGGGAGGGGTACATGTAACTAAGCCATACATCACTAAAAAATAAAAGGGGAAATGTTTTACAGAGAGATGGTAAACTCACGTATCACTTTATCTCCCAGGTCACTGCAAGTGTTACTACATAAAGACATTTACATGTGGTTTTGATAGAACCACATGAAAATGTCAACATTTGATTATTTGACTGTACTACCTTATTCTTTCTCTCTGCTCCTTTGTCAGCTTGTATTAGAGATGCTAACTTCCTCAACTTTTAAAAAGTATTCTACTAACTAATCTTTAATGAATTAATATTATCTATTAACAATTGAATAATTGGATTTTTAAACCCAAATAAAGCACTAGTACATAAATTTCAATTATGTTTACTTGAAAAAATAGATCTGCTAATACAGTTGGAGATTACAAGAATTCTTGATAAACATCAACTGAGAGAAGTCAGTCTGCCTTCATTTTAAATGTGATAGCCACGCAAAAATAAAATTACTCTGCTTGATAACTTGTCACTGTTACAAGAGTAAACATTCAAAATCGCACTTACATAAATCAAATTCTGCTACTTCTCTGTAGACTAAAAACTTGTTGGGTTTTTTTTTCTTTGTTTTGTAATAGACAGTTGCTTTCTGCTTTTCTATTAACCAGGAATTTTTTATTATTATTTTAGTCTCATATGAAATACTATTTAATGGGAACATGTTGGCGATACTTTATTCACAATATTTTTATAGTTTAATTTTTAAATTTGAAGATTTAAGGCCTGATTCTGTCCTCACTGCTGCCAAGATAAATCAGGAACAACTCCACTGAAGTTAATGAATTAACAACCACGTCAATGAAATCAGAGTCTGGCCATAAGAAGTTTTATATACACCACAAACATATACTCAGCATGCAGGCACAGGGTTCAACAATAACTCAGAATAACATAACTGAAGCAATTCACCCTGAGAAGAAAATATATTATGTATCTCTGTATACTGGATTTGGCAGTTATCTGAGCCCTAATTTATATTCAGATTACTATTTCAAAATAGATCATAAATGATATCACACCAGCCACAATATGCTCTCAAAACTACACTGCTCCCAAGAGCTCATCTGAAACCCATGTAAAAATGGGAGTTTTCTTCTATGGCCCTTATTAAGCAAACTTTCTCAAGCCTTTTGTAAAGATCTAGGAGGCTAACAAGTGACAGATGAAATGTTCTTCTATTATTTTTAATTAGCACCGTTACATTATAATTTCACCATTAGTGTTTCTTTAGATTGGAAGATTTTCATAAAAAGGATCATTTTAGCTGCTCATATTGCATCTACATGCCGTGGAACCTCCAATTCTCACTGGCATCACAGCATACAAATTCATGTTAATTCACAAACAAATATAACTCATTCCATAGCCATTAATCCAAAAGCCCATGAAGGAAAGGAGCGTTAACATGACCATGGAGAAATATAATTATGTTAAAAATGTATCATCACAGTCTTTTAATAAATGAACTAAAAGTGATATAACTTTTTAGCTCAAGGTTGAGAGGACAAAAAAACAGACAAATACAAGACTTTGTCAAAAATCAGTACCCATATTGGAGGCAGGAGAAAGGAAAAGACGAAACAAAGCTAATAATGAAGTACTGCTTCCCCAAGGTACTGGTCAGTGTGAGGCGTTCACTGCAGCACGCTAGTGACTAACTAAATAGAGTAGTTGTCTACAGGAAAAAGGTTAGATAAATATAGCTAAACTTAAAAAGTTCGATAAATTTTAATGCTTGGAGGCCATTCAGAGTGTACAGAGTTATCTAGTCTCAGGCAGGGCAACTGCCAGCCAGGGCCAGGAACAAGCTCTCCTCCCCTCATGTACAGTTCTGGACCATTAGCTTGGGACATTGCTGAAGTACTCACTGACAATAACCACCACCACGGAATGCTGGAAAGAGAAATCCAGTGCAAACACAGCGTCACCACAACTGGACTACAACTCTTCCAGAGAACTCAGTGTGGGACATGGCAATGAGCAACTTTTCCCATGCCAGCTATGGTCTCTCTCCTAAAGCTCCTACAGCTATACACTCAACCGGTCACACGGCTGATCGGCACAAAACCTACTGCAGAGCTAGCAGGAGTTCCCACAGTTGCTCACAGGGAGGATACAACCGTGACTCCCCAGCACTGACCTCACCTTGGGCGGTCACAGAGGTGCCGTGCCGACAATATCAGCCTCACGGTCCTGAGGGCTCACGTCCTCTCAAAGACAGCATCAAAGCTGGCGACCAGCCTGTACATCGGCACCGTCCTGTCAGTCACGGGATGCAGTCCCAGCACAGTAGTCAGATAACTCGCTTCAAGACCCACAAAAGCAGCGACACTACTGCTGCTGTCCTGCCGTAGCCAAGCTCATGAGCACACTGTGAGCCAGCAAGTCTTGCAGGCCAGAAGTTCCCAAACTGCGATCCTCAAACCTCTTCAAAATAGCAGAGCTGTCCTGGACAATCACAACAGCCTAATGTGCAGACATGTGCACAGCAACCTCCAAACAAGCAGTTACACGTGTCCACTGGCCGGCAGGATCTAACTGCAGAGCCTCCTCATTTTCGCACTTGCTCTGCTGCATCCATAATAGAAAAGTGCAGCCAGCAGCAGGATTCTCCTCTAAACATGGACAGAGAGTGAATAATCATCAGGACTGGTGGAATGGGATGTGCTAAAAGGAAGAGGGCTGGGGTCCTGATTTGGTGGGGCAAAGTTTATGTAGTGGGAAGGCTGGAAGATGCAAGGGAACTTCACCACGAGACCTGAGTGGGAGAGATAAAATGGTGGTGGCAAGAGGTGCAGGTACCTGGTTGGAAGTAAAAGGTTCCAAGCTTGCAGTAAGGACAACGTGTGGCAGGAGAGTGGGGACAGGAAGTTTTACTCTTCTTTCACATCTGTGTGGCAGAAAAAAAATCACAAAGGTAAGGGGCTGACAAGCAGCTGTGATACTCACTAACTTTTTGAATTCCTGGTGTAGAGATTGAGGGCCAAAATTAAACAGCCAATTCCCAGCTGCACTCATCAATTGTGCTAGAAAGTAGTGATGCTCATCATCTTTCTTTTGCTGCTTCTGGACAGTCTTGGCAGGACAGAATAAGCTTACAGAGGTGGTTATAGGAACCTATTCAATCTTCTCCTTGCTAAAGCTCGACTCTTCTTTCGCTTACAATGACCTTCTGCTCCCTCTTCTGCTGGGCACACATTTCTAATACAACACTCAGAAATGAAAACATCTTTTTATTTATTTCACACTGCAAAGTTCCACCCATTTTTCGCCAGACCAGTTATATTTCCCTTTTATTTTTAGGATTTACAGTTTGTCCTGCACACAGTCTTTGGGAAACACACACCAAACTGCAGCAAATCAATAATTCATTTGACCAACAAAAAAATCCAGCAGGCTCCCTCTGACTCCTAACTATACATGGACAGACACCAAATAAGCCTCTTGATCCAGAGCCATTTAGAGCTCTGCTCTCTGGAAACCATGCGGGCTCAGAAAGAATACGTTTCCAGGCGTAGGTGTTTATATTCTTGCACATCCCTCCTCAAAAAATGAACCCTGCATATATTCTAGTCAACCCCTGCATGCAAAAGAAAAGGGAAAACGGACAAGCATCGAGCTATGTTTTAATATCAAACACCAACAGTTCTGTCAGACCAGTGGTGAAAATAAGAACAAGAACTGCAGAGCTTTCCCTACAGCCAGCCCGATGCCTGCATTGCCCTATACAAACATGGTGTACGAGTATTCGGAAGGACCTCAAGGAGCGCATGTTGCAATAACACAGTGTGAGGGGCACAAAGAACTGGCTAAAATAGGGCATCAAACATAGCTGCAACTGCCTTCCCCAACACAGGGGATGAAAATAAACAAACACACTTTTTGCTCAATGAAACCAGCTCAGACAAAACATATTCACCAGCTACAAAAAAGTGACAACCAGTGGGCCCAATTGAGGCAGATGTCATCAGACATTCTCCTCACCCTTAAGCTTGTCAAAAGTCACCACTACTGTCTTAAGCAGCTTTTACTATTCCAGATGTAGATGTAAATTCTGCAAGGATTTTGGCAGGCCCTCTACCCAATGCGAGAGATGGCAAAACTGCTAATAGTTACTGTGAAACATTGTTAAAAGGAAGAGGAGAGTTATCTTGAAAGCTACGGCAAACACAAATATATGCTGGAGGGAATTCAACATAGACAGTTCATACTCTTATGTTCATCAATGATAGCAAATTAAAACTGGTCTTACGCACTCAATGCACAGGACTGGAGTATTTAAAAAAAACTCAATATGTTAAGCGCAGTATATCTCCAGAGAAATTAGGTATTGACTGCATGCCTCAGTGAGTAGAAAATCTACAAAAATCCATAGGAGGCATTGATCCAAATATTACTTTTTAACACTAACTATGTAACAATTTTTTTAAATGTACACTGGGTACAGATAGAATTCTCTTTAATTATCAATCAACAAACAAAAAGGTAATACTGTTTATATAGTATGGTCTTTAAAAATTAATACAATGAATACACTCAAATACTATGCTAAAACTAACAATGCAGTTGTGCCATATGAAATCTGCATCAAATAAAAAGGTTTTAAATTTAAAACCCCCACATGCTGGTTGCAATGAGATCCAGCCACCAAATACAGGAGTGCTGATGGTGCGGGTCAGATCCCACGGCAAAGCCCTACTTGGGCCCTGACGTGGTTCAAAGTGATCTCTAGGCATAGACAGGGGATGTAACTGAGGCTGCAGTGAATACTTTCAACCACCCTACAAGTCTGGAAGCCCCCAGGCAGCACCGCAGCACGGAAGAGCCAGCCGGTGGGGCCCACGCACACTGGGCAGAGCACAGGTGAGCCGTGCAAAACTAAAGACAAAACCAGCACGAAGAGCTCAGACACAAGGCAGGGCAGCTGCTCCCAGCCTTTCCCAGCTCAGGGGGAATTCCTCTTCAGTTCCAGCACAAAGTCAAAGCCAGCAGCACCATCAGCATACACTGGCACGCACTAAAGTAACGTGTTTGAAGGCAGCGATTCACCATCAGCTGCCACAAGAGCAACAGGTCCAACTCAGCCCTTACCAGAGGCTGTCAGAAGAACATGAACTAATTCTACCACCCAAAAGTGTTACCATGCAGTGGCTGCTGGTAGGAAACTTTCCTAGTGGACTGCATAACCTCTACAACTGATGAACTCCACAGAAAGCTTGGGGAATAAATAGGCATGCAGCTGGGTTAATCTCTCAGTTCAACTAGGGAAACACCAGTGTTGATTTGAATTAGTGGGAAGCGGTTGTATTTGATTGGCTTTATGCAAGGAGGTTATCAGCTTTAAGCATTGCCAAGAGGCACTTTTGAAAGCAACAAATTCATAATTTTGTTTTAAGTTTCAGCATGTACCTCAAATCGCTGTATATCTTCAGGTATATACTTTATGAACAAAAGCAGAGCAAGTCAAAATGTTCTCATTTGTCTAGCTCAATACAGCAACTGGTACCATTCAGGGGTTTTGAGGTTTGAGATATATTTATGTTGCTATGTACACTCAGGAAATGCCCTCTGGACAGGATCTCATTCACATAAAATAACATTTAAAAATTGGAACTATATTCCAAAAGCATTGAAATAAATATTCCACCCTGAAAAACTGGGTAACACCAGAACGAAGGCTGTCTGTGCAGCTTTAATTTGCCAACAGTGAAACACTCTTTAAACACTTTTCAGAAGAGCACCCCACCTCACTTGGTAGATGAGACTGCGCTGAGACTCAATCACAAGTCGGGAGTACAGGAGGGTTGTTGAGCAAAGCAGCCCTTTGCCCCAACTGTTGCAAGTCTTTCAGTATCCTGAAACATCTCTGCAAGTCTAAACCTCACAACAAGAGATGGGATGAGGGAAACCAGTCGCTGTGTTCTGCCATCTGGATCTGTGCAATCTCCAACAGAAGTCGCTGCAGATGTGTATTTTCCCTGGGATGTTGAGAGACCTGCTGCGAATGGGAAACTCTGGTAATTTGACCTTAATGGATTCAGACTGTTACAAAGTCAGAGCTGAGGCATTCAACATGAATAGTTTGGATTCTCTGCAACATACCAGATATCACATCGTGTTCTGCAGGCTTTTCTGGCAGGAGCATCAGAAAAATCTACAGACTTTCTGTTTGCAGCTATTAACAAGCAAAAAATTTTCAAGTGTAAGATGGGGGTATCTTTCTGAAGCTTAAGCTATCTTTCTGCATATTTTGTTTTCTGGAGTCCTCCGCTTTTCACTAATTCCATCACGGCTTTAGCTACTTGAGGGGGTAATCTAACCCACAGATTGCAAAAGACAACAACTTAACTCACCCTTGCATGTGCATACCCTTCACCACCCAAGTCTGTAAAATCTCCCTACTCTTTCAAATAAAAGGAATTATCTGTCCTGTAATCACATACCCATCAACAGACACCTGTCCACTAGACAAACTAGCTGCTATAACTATCCAACTGCCAAATCCCAAATACTCCAGCCTCCACCTGTTCTTCAGACAGCATCCCCATCAAATACTAGTACGCCGCCACATTGCTCACACTACCAGGAAAAACAGCCAGACTCGGATCTTCAGAAAATGCCCTATGTGCTTGGGAGGGCTAGACGAGTCTGAAACAGATGCCCTCTTCACCACAAAATATTTTTTAGCAGGTGAAATTGTACAATTGTCTCAGCAGCAAATACTTGACAGTCTTATTTCATTTTTCCTAATGACCAGAGTTAAACGATTGCAGGTTTTAACAGCGCCGGCAAATTATCAAGACCCTCTACATTACATGGTCAATGGTCCTTTTAATAGAAAAAGCAATAATATACAGTTGTTTGTGCCAACTAAAACTCGTTAGAAAGTATTAGTTTAAGGTAACAGTTCAGCAGCTATTAACAAGCACAAATTTCTACAGTTATCGCTTGTGACACTATGATCCTAGCAAAGCTGGCAGCAGAAAACCATTCCTTTTGTTTTAGAAGATCTTGGGGGTGGGGGTGGGGGGGAATAGGGGAAAGAAAAGTTAACAAAAACACTGTTTCGTAGCAAGAGTCAAAGTTTTTCAATAATCACCATTTTTTTCACTAGCATAACATTAGAATTGACTTTTTGTCTTGCTGACATAGCAACTAAGAAAGTTGTGTTGCATTGACCATATTGATTGTGAACAATGCAGCCATCAGTGGGACTTTGCACCATATATTTTCGATATTGACCTCCCATTCCCTTTTCCATGGCTCTATGGGTCTGCTATTGGATTTGGACTGCAGTGTAATAAACAGCTAAGGTTTAATTAATGGTAAATGAATACAAGACATAGGTTATGACTTTAACTAATTAGGGAATTGTTGAATTAAGTCTGCCTTGGAATGCAAGGCAGCACAATCAATATCCAATAAAAGGACTATGTATGTAATTTACCTGCAAATGTGTTTCCAATACCATCAAAGTGAGTTTAAATAAGTAAGATATATGAAAGGCTACTGGAAAAAGATTTCAAAAAGTTAACACTTTATGGCTTCAAAAAAGGTTTTTCTCCTTGCAGAAGGAATGTCATCTTGAAATATCCTCTCATAACACAGATGGTGACACTCAGACACAGCTCTCCCTAAAGGACAGTGCAGACTCGAAACATTTTTCCTTGACAATGCAACATTAGCAAATATTGCCTCTGCCTGTCTACAGAGTATAGCAAACACAAACCAGTACTCCCAACGTGAACCAATTAAGTTTAATGGCAAGCTCTTCTTAGGGCGTCTTGGTCCACCTTCCAGTACCATACGTGTAGCAGCCTTTCAGTTTTAATCGTGCTGCCCCCCCTTCCCCCACCAGCCCCGGAGAAGCGTTCCTAGGTACAAGAAGAGGTCACCACACAAGGGTCTGATCAACCCTGAGCAAT
This sequence comes from Mycteria americana, assembly GCF_035582795.1. Classification (NCBI taxonomy): domain Eukaryota; kingdom Metazoa; phylum Chordata; class Aves; order Ciconiiformes; family Ciconiidae; genus Mycteria; species Mycteria americana. The sequence goes on from NC_134367.1 coordinate 129,853,460, forward strand.
CCCCAAGACTACTTCTATTGTATACATCAGCTCACACAGCCTGATTACTCATTCTGTAATCACTCCTCTGAAATAAAAAAAAGAAACCTACCTACTCCCTTGTGGGCATCTACGCTGGTAAACTCTATTGTCCCATTATGGCCCTTCCTAGGATTTTCCCGATACTGTTTGTGGTTCCCATTGGGACAATATCTGTAGGAAAGTCCATAATCTGCAAGATAAACCTGGAAGACATGAACAGACAAATGAATAATGCTTTTGTCCTTTGAAAGTATAACCTTTATAATTAAGTCTTAAGAAACTGATAGGTTAAGGACAGCCTTAGATCTAAATTTTATTAAACCAAATGGTGCCTCAGGATAAAATATGTACAACTGGGGGCTATAACAGCTGCCCTCCCCATTTAAATCCTTCCACTACTATACTCTTACTTTATTTCAGAGTCGAGCAGAATTTCAGTCTTTTTATTTTGTTCCTAAGCTCTCTCCTCTCCAGGTGGGCATCTAGACATCATAAACTGCAATACGCCTTTTATGTATCCTCACGTTGCTTATGGGACCCCTTCCTCTCTTTACTTAAACAGGTACATACACACCCCTGTTCAAATTTTCCATCAGCTGAGACTGTACAATTTCATAACAGCAGTGCAACTTAAAAGCCAGAGGAAGCAAGAAGCAGCAGCTTCCCCCAGCTGGACTGGACACAGGGCTCCAGCACTAACAGGGACCGTGACCACAGTGCTGCTGGGCATTAGCCTAACTGTAGTCTCATCTTTATCAATGTCATGGTCAGTAACTTCATACTGGCAACAACTATTCAAACATAAAGTATCAGATAAAACGAAGCAAAACAAACTAGGCCCCCCAACCCAGAAGGCACTCTTAGTAAATCAATCCTGATTTTAAAATAAACTTTTAAGAGCCAGACTTCACTCTAAGTTACTCTGAAGCAAATTCGTGGAGCTAAATCAGTGTAAGAGAAAAAAATCTGGGCCCCCACTCTGTATATTGCAGCAAGCTCATGCATTCTGCCACATTTACCTTTCCATCCTGGCACAGGTGATTTTTTTTTTCCCCCAAGATGCTTCACTATAGCTACCTAAATAACCAGAGGGAGGAAGCCCCACAGTTCTGAATGATGTATCTGGGAGATGCACTTGCATACTCTTGGGACTTAACTGTGAAAGTATTAATTGACTTTAAACTTAGTCTTGCTCACTTTTATGGTATTTGAAGCTGAAAACAGAACAGCTCAGGAGAGCCGAATTTTACTTTCTGTTCTTCTGCTGCCTGTCAAGACAAACCCAAACATGCCATCTGGCTCCTACGCCTCTATTTCTCTATAGGCATAGTGCACACAGTACTGCATCCATATCAATTCTGCCACTCACATAATTTAGATTAAGGGCACAAGTCCACTCTATGAAGTTCAGATTAACATGTTCTACCCTCCAACAGGGGTGGACTTAATACATGCACATGGTCAATTACTGCAGTGCAGCTGACAAGCAGTAACTTGTTGAAAGCAGCTGGAATTTAATCACAATCTGTCCACCCCACAAGATCCCATAGGTTATTTTCTCACTCTGTCATTTTCACACTCCCACCTGGCCTTTGCCCCTTACATTGACCAGTTCTCACATTAGGTAATTGCTTTTTTTATAAATATCCAAGTATAGTACTTTCACTTAAAAAAAAAAAAAAGCTACAGAGCGCTATTATATTGCCAATGGAACTGATCTCTGGGGCAAAAGCTAAACCACCTGAAGGCATATAGAGATCATTTCTACTAAATCATATTATATTATAAAGAAAATCTTTTTCTTATTCGAACCTTAGTTTTGTTTCCTCTTTAGCTAAAAAATAGTTTATCCTATGAAAGTCTAAAATAAACTCTTCTGGCACTCACTTCTAATTTAATTATGTCACTCCTGGTAGAGGAAAAACAAACAAACAAAAAACCCTCAAGAAAACTTAACGCATTATTTTGTAGCACATTCTGTTGAACTACTGATTCCTGTTTGTGCTCCAGGCAGCTTCAAATCCTGGGATGGCTGGTCTCTTGGTTTTACTGTTTCTGCTGCAGGATCTGTGCTTATTTGGAGCGTGTAAGCTGGGATGCAGCACCCGCTTCCTGCAGGGTGATGGCTTTTAAGATTACCGATGATGTTTTTCACCTGACAGACTATACAAACTGTGATACAAGATTAAAGACTGTAGGCACACTTAGAAAATCTGGGACAAGGCATAAACTTTGTTGGGTTGACCGATTTGATTTTCTCCTGCATCCATTCTCCAGCGTATTCCTGATGCTCTGGTACCTGTCCTAATTGAGCCCACAGTCAGTGTGAGAGAACTAATTTAAACTACCTAATATCAAGTTTTCCAAGTCTTCTGCACCTTTGTGGGCTGAGAAGGAAAGAGTAGGCTAGAATGTGTATTCTTCCCAGGCTAAGTGGTACATTTTGGATTTTGCTTGACTACAGATTTCTGACATGTACAGTTGACCAGATACAGTAAGATGAAATACAGATCAGATTTCAACCTTTAAAAATTCAGGCTATGCCTTATATTAAAATGAGGTTTTAACTTAGAAAAAACAATACAAGAAAAGCATCTCTGCCAGCTCTCTGGTTCTGTCAGGGCTGGGAACGCTAGCTTATGTGATAGACACTCCCATATGGCAGCCCAGCCTTGGTGGTCTTTCAAACTACCTTAACAACAGGGCATCTAGAAAGTAACCACAAATATTTGCCAGTCAAATTTGAACTATGTAAAAAAGTTACCAGTTATCCTACAGATAAATCACAATAACTATGTGCTCTTAATCCCTTTTTAAGCAACAGAATTGCTTAAAATACCTTCAGTAGTAGTATCAGCAGAGCAGTTTTAAATTTATAATGAAAAACCCCTCTAAAAGTGAGAAGAAGCTTTAGGTTATCCTGCCTTGACGGATGGTGGCAAGACCTGGAAACCAAGACGCAGTAACTTCTTAAAGCCACTTACACGCAATTGCAACAACATCTATGATTGCACCACAGATTGCTCCAGAAGTTGGTCATGAATGTCGTTGTTCAGCTTCTAGCTGAGCCATTTATCACGTCCACAACTTTCACATCAGATTTTTTCCACAAACGTGCAACTGATGGTAGCCTCTCAAGGCAAAGCCTCTTGGCCACCAACAAAAATCAATCCCCTTCAGTTTGTACAAAACCAGCAATGCACTGTTACAACCTTGCCACAACCATTATCAGAATGACTACATTATTTTAAATTACCATTAATTTCATTTCATCAATTCTCATTATAACCCTTTCATCATTAAAAAGATATATAGTTCTTTATAGCTAGTTGTCACTTTTTGATAATGTAACACAGTGTGCCCTTCCGAATTTGCTCAGAACATGGTGGGTAGGGGTAGTTAAAGAATTTGTAGGTTGTTGCGGTTTTTTTAAAGGTATAGGGAGGGGAAAAAGAAGATGAGTATTAAAGAATACTGAGAAAAATTAAGTCAGTGTTAGCATGTGTTTCAATGCTATAAATATTTTTCATCTGCATGCTTTTTTTAGGAACAACAAAACAAGTAAGAACAAAAAGAGAACAAAACATATGCAGAGTAAGATAAACAAGACACTTGAAACAAGAAATGGTAACATGGATGATGAAGGTGCCGCAGTGACATAAGCCTAAAACAGCTGGGTTTAGCTGTGTTACACTGTACACGCCTTCCCACACACTTACTTATTTTAACTCCTTTAGTTTTGTTCAAGTTTCTCTTTTTTACACATCCCAGTCTGCACTAGACTCAGCAGTGCTTAGCACGGTCTGTTATTAATAGATTTTGTTATAGATTAGGAGCCAGATTTCTAAAGTCTTCGCACTTAATTTCATGCAAACATGAATGTGCCCTTCTTATTCAAGCGAACAGCCATACAGGCACAAATAATTATTTATGTGCACAAGCAACCAGCCGTAGATTTGGCAGTGCTCTTGTCCTTTCTGTGCGTGCCTCCCTCACAGTGCTTTATATCTGAAGTGCTAAATATCTGCTAAACATATAAAATTCTTACAACTTGTATACGTTATGATATATAACTGCACTGATCTGGGAAGTCATAAGCCTGGCACTTTGGATTCTCATGGTATTCTCTTTATCTTGAAGTACACATAGCAGGAGATTTATCGCTGAAAGGATAACAATACAGTGATTTTCTTTGTACATTTTCTTTCCAGTGGTTCCATTACTAGGCTTATGTAATGCACTGTAAATAATTAAGTAGATACCTAACTAATAAGAGGCAGATTGGTTGCTAATGGCCATAGTGCTGTCAACTGCAGTTGGACGCTATACTACAAAAAGGCTAAAGGTAGACCGAAGTCCATCTTGGGACAGGAAGTCTGAAGTATGGTGTTTGGGACAGATATAGCGTCTTTCACAAAACAGAAGCCAAGGACGGAGGAAAGCAGGTTAAACAAAGGAGAGAGGGGAAGAAATCTTCTGTGACTTGTCACTGGCAAGTCCCAATGCTGGAATCAACTGAACTCCAAGATATTTGGGCCATTGCTACAAAAAGAAATTAAACCAGTGTAAACAGTTCTATCCAAATGTAGCAGCAGGACTGATGAAAGAAAATTAAGGCCATCTGATTGTGAAGCTACATCTCAGATCAGGGGCGCAGCCAGCATCCATCAGTTAAAACTCAACTGTTTCTGTATGGTATCTCTGCATACTGTATCCTTCCTAAAAACATGTGAAGGAAAACAGAAAAGATTTGAATTTTTCTCAATTCATCTGCTCTTCAGCAAATCTGTCATACTGGACTAAAGAGCAAGAATCATAATGATTCATCTCACAATGAAAAACAGCTTGAAGTTGGAACTGTTTTCATGCATGTTTTCCCCATATGATCAATGCGTGAGGTCTGTATCTTCTATGCTGGTCCACTGAAAGCTGGTCTTAAATGTTGACATTTTGAAACATTTTTGCATTCTTCTTTTTTCCTTTTCAGTTAGGGCTATCTATGATACACTAGTCCGAGAGTTTTATTCTGTAACTATCTTGTCTAAGAAACACTTAAAATCAAAATCAGAACTGAGGTGCAAATGCAATTAAAATTGACAGCTTAAAAATACAAATAGGCAACTTCTGGTGCAGACTTGAGTCTGCAACACTGCAGCATGTCTGCCCATATATTCCATGGGGGAAAAAAAAAAGAAAATACTACAAGGTAGTTGTCTTAGAGAGGTATTCTTCCAAACCTTATTTCATTTATTAAAAACTCTGATTTTAAGCTCTTGTCTGGTGACCGCTTGTCCCTTTTAATAGCATCACAATTTAAATTAGTTTAATGGATTTGAATTTCTCTTTTAGAGTCTATTTCAATAATGCTTATTCTGCTTTATCATACAAACAGTTACCACTATGCACCAACTTATCTTTAACTCACCGCAATACTGAGACAGTGCTTCACTTGTTCTGTAATTTATAGGTCTGATCACTTCAAGTTTTCTTTCAGGCCTCTCTGAGATTCATGGGCTGTGTACTTCCCCTCAGTACATCACTCCTATTCTGTCAGTCATTGTGCTGGGTCCATGTTCAGAAACATATTGACTAGAGAATTGATCTTTTGACCTGTAACTCACTGAATGGCCTCGCTCCCTTCTATTGAATAGATCTGCAGCAAGCTGCTCTTTGAGGTCAGTTGATTCTGATCTTCTAACCATTTCTAAACATCATTTGGAGGTCACAGAGTGACAGGACCTTCACTTTATTTGTTTCTCTGCCTTGCCACAGAAGGCAGGGGACAGCAGTATGGATTTCACACATTCTTTCAAAAAGGGGACTATGATATTTATTGGCTGTGGTGTAAATTTACCAGGTTAATTTACAGGAGAGAGAGAGAGCAGCAGCAGAAAGTCTAACACAGAAAAATGATCTTTTTTGGAACCGCGAGAAGTCAGTGACAAATTCGCACATAAAAGTACACATGAACAGCCACTAAATGACAAAAAAATGCAAAGTTGAGTATAAAGGTACACATGCTTTTTTGAACAGAGATTTATGTCTCTTCACCAAAACGGAATATGGAAATACATTTTAAATATACATACATTTTACTTTTAAAGAGATTATGGGTTTCTTTTAAAAACAAATTTCTAGAATTAAAGAACACTTCCAAATTATTTTCTCTTAAAATCCTAGACCCTAAAGAGCAAGAACCCACTAGCATAAAATTCTTAACAAAAACTCACTGCAGAAATTGTTAGGTCAGACAGCTTTATTATGCCAGCTCCCACTGGAGCTACAGGTCTCTCAGCTTCTATTCCTGAGTTTGAGTTTGCCACTGGCTAGATGCTGTCACTCCCTATTTATGAGATTAGGTTGATCACTTTACCTCCCAGTTTCATCGTTTTTAAAAAACAAGACCATGGGAATCTAGCTATCCACCATTTCAGCAGAGAGAGAAGGTTGGACAAAACACTTCACAGGCATTTGGCAGCAATAACAGTGTCTGAGGTTTTACCTGAAGCATCTAACGTTAGCACGAGATTGCCAAATTAAAATACAGCATCTCCGACAACAGTTTAGAGGATACAGGACAGGATGTTCCATATTGTTGTCATATTTAGTCAGTGGTAATGCTCCACAGAGCTTCCCAAAATACTGCTCCAGTAAATAAATAATACATTCAGCTCACCAGCATGTTATAGAGACAGACTGATTTGTAGAAAAGGCTGTCGCAACATCATGAAGTCTTACATAGGAACCGGACACGTTTGGAATAGGAAGAAGCAACTTTCATGGCAAAGTTACATGCAAATTAATGGCACATGCAAATAGCCAGGACATGACAAATGCAAAATCATCTGTGCAAGTACACATGTACAGTTCTGAATACCTCAATCTGTGTGAGAATATTGTCTAGTACTACTCCTAACCCAGGTAAAGAACATTTATTGAAGTATGGGGGCAGAGAGCATGTCAGAGTCAGCAATTCCAGGGGAAGGATATTCAGTTAGTGGCCTAGGTAGATCTCCCAATTTGAAAGTTTTAGCTGTGGTGTTGGTGATATTATTCCTTCTTTTCATGCCCCACAAGCCACACAGCATATGTGTTTCAAGATATTGTGCAAACTGTGTCTGGAAAATAATTTTTTATTTGACCAGAAACAGTCCCCTTAAGCCATCTGCCCTGCTGTGTAAGCTAAATATAGTACACGTAACCTTAAAATACATTCAGAAATAATAATCACTGAATACATGGCTGTAGACTGGTATGGTATAGTTATCATGGCTTCAGTGAAATTAGCAGACCTGTGGCCACTTGCAGAATTTCTGGGGCCATGACTGGGAAGTTTATCTGAACAGCTCTAAGTTTTCTTAAGTATACAGAAATTGAAGTTTAATTCATACCTTACAAATGCAAGCAAATATTAGAAATTCTCTCTTGTTAGCTCGTCTGAATTAGAATGTGAACTTTTTAAAATGGTTTATAGAATAATTTCAGTGCAAAAGAAATTTTACTGAAACAAAATTCTACACAAAACCTCTCAGCAGTAACATACATTTTGTAAGTGTTGAGCTAGGAGCTACTTAAACTGGAATATCTATTGATTTCTTTTATTCAATAAATATAACTTAAGTTGTATTTCCACCTAACAGCTCTGTCCAGTAACTCACAAGTACCTTATTTTTAATCTGTCAATGAATTTAGTACTCATGAAAACAAAATACTAATATAGCACTATCTTCATGCAGACAACATGAGAAACAAATCAGAAAATCACCCCACAATCTGGTTAATTCAAACGCAGCTGATCAAAGTCAGCTACATGTCTTAAAATTTTATTATTACTGTAAATGGACACTTCCAAAATGATTTCAATGTGAAAAACAGCAGCATATCTTGCTGTCATAAAAAGACACAATAGCCAAGACAAAAAAAAGTCATTTGAGTTATGTTAATGAGTTTGGGTAGCAGATCGTTTTGCCTCTAAATAGCCTCCTTCTTTGGATTCAGCAGGCTGGTAAACACCATAAACTGAGATTATGTACTGGCTGCTACCACTGTTTAAAAACATGGTTGTTTTAAACAGCCACGATAGTTTGAAAACTATGTGTTTTAGAAAGCTGAAAAGTTAAATTTAACTCAATCATTTGACTTGAAACTTGTAAAAAAGCAGATATGGTTCAACAGTTCAACCTCCAATGGCAGTGAGCTGTTTTGCAAGATTTGTTTCTTCATCACTGCAGCAGAAAAACAAAAATTGAAAGAAAAGGAGAAGTATTGCTTACAGCTAATTATATTTAAGTGAAGTTAAAGATGTCCTTTTTTTCCTAAATGGTATTTTTTTCCAAGAAAAAAGCATACTTAGATTTTATTAACTCAAGAAAAAAAGACATCATAAGAACACGTGGAGTATGACAGTATCAAAAGATTTGTTTCAAAATGTTTCACCAAAACACCTCAATTTCAAGGCTGGCTTTAGGCTTTAGAGTGTTAGAGAACAGCAACCTTAATCCTATTTACCTGTTATATCCACTACAACAAGCAGGACATAAGAGAGAGCGGCACGGAAACACAATTCATGACAATATTAGAAAGCTAGAACTTGCCAAGAATGAAAATACAATGGGCCACATCGTTAAACTCTACTAATATACTTAAACTGGTGTAATCTAGAACAGCAATTAGGTCCCCTAACTTACCCTCTTGATTAGTTTACCCATCCATACCAGTACCCCAGTCAGCAGAGCACAAATGCAACAAAGCAGAGTTTTGTCCTGCTCTTTTTCAGACCTTAAGCTCCACAGAGCCACTCTCAGATTTGTTGTGAGAGGATGTGAATGGTCATGCATAAACTTCTTTTAATATGTGAATTGTTAATGTAGAATATACATAAAACTATTAAACAGTTATAAACACATTAGAATAACAGTGTAGATAAGTAAACAAGCTTACCTCGTGTGGATTGGTGTAGCCCAAAAGCAGATTTGCTGCCTTAATGTCACCATGAACATACTCGTTTTCATGTATATATTCCAAAGTATCCAACTAGGAAAGGATTTAGAACAGAAAAGAAAACATCATCATCATCTCCACTCTGCCCCTAACCCTACTACCAAATATTTCTCACTTAGACAGTGAAATCAAGGGCTACACAGACTGAGCTGACAAATTTGTTTTGAGTTAGAGCACAAAGACTACCCACTCTGTCCACAGGGTCTGTTCCCACCAGGCACATAGCTGATGGCAAATCACAAACAAGCCATACTTTGCCATGAGGTATCCCTGTGTACTACCTACGAGTACCAGCTTCTAAGGTCACAAAGCAAGAATGAAACTAGTACTTTATAAACACCGGAGGAAACATTGAGAATACCAAGCTCTTAAAAAGAACATATTCGATCAGCCCTGAAGGTTTATAATATATTTGATCCTGCCAGTTATTGTACGACCTGCATTTCATGTCACCATGCCCCTGCATCATCATCCTTCTTCAGCTCCTTACTGAGGTACAATAGCTCTAATTGTTATTAAAAAACACGTTTGCACTTGGCAACTCATACAAAGGACAATCTAATCCTGGCTTTTGGAGAGTACAAAGAGCGTTACAAGTTTGTCAATTATGTGACTACGAAAGCCCTTCACTTTTTTTTTCATTATTATTATTCAGGTTAAATGGAAACTTTGGAGGTGTCCAATCTAAACCCCCTCCTTCAAGCAGAACTAATGTGAGTTTGATCAGGTTATACAAAAGATTGTATAGGCAAGTTTTAAAAGTCCCCAAGGACGGACGTTTCACAGCCCTCTAGGAAGCACATTCCAGCGCTAAGATACTCTTTCTGTGAAAACTTTTCCTTTATACCCAGAGTTCCCCTTCCTGCAACTTATGACCATTGTCTCTACTCCATTTGCTGTGCGCCTCTGTTCAGTAATAGTAGTCTGTCACAACACAAATAATATTACAAAGGAGCACGTATACAATCTTCCGTTAGTATGTGCCAGTCTACACACATTTGAAAACAAAACTGCTATTTGCAGACCAGCCTAATCCTGACCTGTACAATCAGTGTATTCAGCAAACACACTGCAAATTTTGCATTCAGGCATGCAATTGTGAACTTTGACAAATATGGATGTCTAATACAATACCCTTCAGACACTGGAAAAAAATCAATACATGTTAAATCATATGAGAATAGGCTTACACATCTCAGTCTAGACACGCATTTTGAAGTTTATGGTCTATGTTTTAACCTATTAGAAGAAAATTTTGGTTTGAGCCCACCAACTTCTGGTCTGCAGGGGGTCTTCATTTTCTACTTAATACTCATTTTTATTTTAAAAAAAAAGATGAAAAATAAGAAAATACATAGCATTTACACATGCTTAATTTTAAACTTGAGCTACCTAAAGGAACCATATTAGAAAGATAATTTTCTAGCTGAACTCAGCAAGTTGGAGACATAGCAATTTCCTCTCTCTCTGTACATACCATTCGTGCCCCAAGTTGCAGAACAGTCTCCTTCTTAAATCTGCTTCCACACTCTTCAAAGATTCTTTGAAGGTCTTCCCCCAGTCTCTCCATGACCATGAATCTATAGCTACCAGGAAATACATAAAAAGGAGGAATCCTTTAAGACAAGACCGCAAGTTTGTGTCAGATTGAAAGGACTTATCTCCATTTTGTTGAAAATGGATCAAGTCAATTTGAGGCTTACTTACAATTCACCTTATTACCTTTTTCCCTTGTACTCAGTCAAGCCTGATCCCCAAAACACTGGAATTCCTAAACACCTTATTTTTTTGAGATCCATCCATTTTCTTACTGTAATGATAATAAAAAGATCACATTGGGTTAAAGGTAGCCAGAGTGTTTCAGGTTTGGTGTGGGGGTTTTTTGTTGTTTTTGTTTTAGCTATCAAGCCAAGACTTTGAATGAAACAAAGAAACAAAAAGGACTTATTAGTCAGTTTGTGTAGCAAACAATTCAGACCATAACTTTACTGTGAAGTTCTCTACATTCTCCAAAACAAGAAGCAGTTTTTTGTTCGAGCAATGTGGTACTTTCTTCCCTTAGAAGGCAGATAAGCAATTACCAATAGCTGAAGAAATAATTCCTTTAGAAGCTCTACTTGATTCAATACAGAATGCTTCAAGCTATCAAAAGTGCTTATGTCTACCAGCAATCTAAGTCACCTGAAGTCTTTAGGACAGTTCCCATGAATAAATCACATCCATGCTTGAGTGTCTGCAGAATCAAGTGCCTTGATTACTACTAAATCCTGTGATGATTACATACACTTAGCTCTGTACATGGAAATAGTTACTAGCAGAAAGATGGTCACCAATTAGTCCAGATAGTACCTCTGTTCTAAGGCTGGCCTCTCTCTGGAGCCCATTCATTGTTGTGCACTCTGAAGTGCGCACATAGTAAAATCTGGCATGCTTCTGGTCTCCCTTCTGATCAGAAAGGACAAGGATGACATCCAAGTAAAGAAACCTATAGCAATCTAAAATTATTGTAACACAAACTAGGATTAGTTCAGTGTATATGAAAGGAGTTGGCTATCAAGCTCTAAAGCAACAGTTCTTATCAGAAGTAAACTCAAACTTGTCCTGAAATCTACCTGAATCAGAACTGATATATTACTTACTGTGCTCTTGTTTTGCAGCCCTCTGGTAAAATTTCAGTTCAGAAAATAAGGGGCCATTTTCAAGATACTCCTATTGAGAAGAAATAAACTTGGTATCATAAAATGCATTAGAAAGACAACAGTTTCTAAAGAAAAGTGCATGAGAAATTCAGAGGGTGAAACCCACTTTTTTTCCCCACCTCCCATATACCATGCCATCTGAAATTTAATTTTAATAAGTAGCTAAAAAGAAAAGTTGTTTGGCAACACATTTTCATAAACAACACAAATTCTTTCAGGAATTATTTAAGATACTATTTTCAGAAATATTGTAGATCAGGTATGTTTAAGTTCATAGTCTGATTTTTCCTTACTAAACTGTTGAGGGCAGTAATCAAGGAAAGGAAAGAATCAAGTCGAGGAAATACTGTGTGTCATGGAAATGCCAAATGTATCCCCAAGCAGGGAAAGGATATCAAGACATGAAAAAAATAGGGAAAAAACCAAAAGCTGCAAGTGTGCAATACAGACCCAATGCTAAAAAAAAGGATAGATAATTAAGAGAAAGAACTGCATACAAGTTAACAATTTAGAAATGAGATCTACACATTACCACTTTAATTACATGTACTGCATCATCTTCTACAGGAACATGAGTTTGAGGGGAAGCTGCAAAATGAGAAAGAGATGGGGATCAAGCTATATGCAACAAAATATAATTGCAAACAAAGATCAAGCTAACATTGCATAAGGTGACCAAAAAAATACACAACAAAGATACCCAATGTTTTGTCTGAATTCCTGCTTTTGAAGGTCAGAGTTTTGCCAAGTTCAAAGAAAAACAAAATGAAGACAACACACACACACACACACACACACGGCAGTTTTAATCAACAAGTACAGAAGCAATTTTAACCCACATTTTCAGAACTCTCTCCCTCGATGCTAATTAAAGAGTAAGCAGGATGTCCCTACTGCACGTTTGCACCACAATGAGGTATTCCATTATAACCGACTATGTCTAAGTCATTCCAGTCAATTGGATAACTGCTGTATTTGGTTGCTGTCAATCCACTGTCGTGACAAAGACACTGCTTAAAAGTTATGACCTACATTATGCCTCTAGACAGGATTGTCTGCTTTCCTCTATTACAAATTAATTTGGCCCCAGAACCTTGATTTCTATTCTGACATTATTTAGACACTGGCCTAAGTTAGGGATAGCACAGCCACCACCTGCCTAAAGGGGAGATGAGGGATTTTGCCTCTTACTGCAAGTAGAGATTTCAAAACAATAATTGACCACATGTGCCAATTACAGCCCAGGAGACAGAACCTCTCTGCACAGACAATGCAATCCTATTTTCTTCTGACCCTGAGAGAACTATCAGTTCTCTCTGATACTCCTGAAGCTACATGGAGCTAGACTGGGATTAAAATTTAATGAGACTAAATCATCTTTTAGAATCATCACTGAAAAAAACTAAAAAGAATACAGTTCCTAGGAAATAAGTGTCCCTTTCAAACTTCTTATAATGATCAAATACCAACAACAGTCCAGGTATGAAACACTTCAACTATCAGCACACACAAAAATAGACTACTTTTATCCGCATAATAAAAATCAAATAAACTTGGATCTAATCAAACCATCCAAGCTTACATTTTTTGATGGTCAGGGCATAAAAATATTTTCACAATGACCAGACTCTTCAGCTGCTATATTCCTTCAATTCTATTCAGCATCTGGGTTGAATCTGGCAGCATACACACCCCAAACACCTGCAGGGTCCCCACTGCCTTCTGCTTGACACTTCCCCATATGAATGCTTCTGTGCTAATAACACATTAAGATAAAATGAACATATCCTAAAACAGTAGCTCTGGAAGGTGTGAACTATCCATAGACTCAGACAAATAGCACTCACACTCAGAATACAATTTAAAACTATCATACAGTCAGGAAGGAAATTTTGGTAAACTTTGTTCTTACCATATTCTTGTACTGAACTGGGAATTAAGGCACAGGTGCTTAAGTCTTTATCTTTCTCTGCCACATGTAGACTATGTGTTAACAGCCGAAGACATTAGTTTAAAGGAACACATCCCATGTGTTGTCATTGTATTCAACAACATCCCATTACCCAAACAGAATTAGATGTGCACCCTTACTGACACAGATCAGAAAAGAACCTGTGTATAAGAAAATGTATTTTAATACCAAGTTACTTAACAGAGGTTTGATGGGTATGGAGAAGTATCAAATTTAAATGTATTTGAACGAGTCTGATCTAACTTCCCTGTAGACATCTTGACATTTTATAAAGAGAGGCCTTATTCATGGTAATCTGGAACAGACAGTAACAGCTGTCAGGGTAATGAAGAAGAGCAATTAACGGGAGGTAGCCCAGCAAAAGGGCCTAACCCCCATGGTTCTTACACCGTGCCGGTGTGGATGCTTTCTGGAGTCACACTGAAAGAACATCCTGAAGAAAAATAAAACCAAAACTAATTGGCAACCGTTACAATGTGAAAAGGGAGAAAAGTCAGACAAAGCTCAACAAGATACAGGAACAGATGCTCCACAAAATAAGTAACATGACATTCAAATCTACAAAAGGAGAAACGGTATCGTTGTTTTTACTGCACATACATGAAACAAGGCGTAACATTCACAATGAATAACACTCTAAACTTCTTACACAGATAATGCTTAGACAATAATTGCATACATACAGATAAGCTGAAGTTGCATATGTACCTTTTGTTACATATTTTTAATCAACCATTCGTATATCAGGGAGCAATATTTTAACCACAGCTTAGAAGTAAGACAGACTATTTTTTGTCCATAAATATACATAAATGGTTTTTAAAAAATTGTCTCATTACTATGTATAGTTACTTAACAGACTGGAAAGGCTCCCAAGGTTTAACAAACAGTCTGATTACATACCTCATAGACCACCACCACATACTCTCCTGCGAGTTTAGCTCATAGTTAATTACTGTATACTCGTAATTAGCCATGTGCTAGCCTCGTTCTGTGTGGCAGCACATGGCTATTTATAATATTACAATCAGTTAAATGCTAGACTGCAGGACAGTAAGCAGAGACCCTGCAGGAGAGCAATGCTGATAGGCAGGAGGTCTCTGATGGCATATAAGTACACACATAGAGTACCAGGAGCACTATATGGTGAGATTATGTTTGCAAAGGACATCTTAAAATAGCATAACAAGTGTGAGAGTTCCCCATTTACAGTTTATATTGCTTTTATCAACTAGAGATGCACAATCTCCTTATGTTTGTGGGGAGGGGTGTTGATGTATGCACACAATCAAAACCATTGTCTGCATAATTGTTAACTGGGAACACTGGCACAAGATGAAGCTGTGTAGGGGGCTGTGGCTGTTTCCATCTCATGCCAAGACGAGTCTCACAAAACATTTGCAAAGGGCAAAGGGCACAGCTCTATTTTCCCTTCCTCCCCTTCATCCCACAATCGCAGCTACCATGCCAGTGAAAAGCATATGAATTTAAATTACACTCTGAAATAAAGTAGTGCACTAAGATTCACATTCTTTGCCACAATTTCCAACTGTTGTGCCTACACAACACAGCAAATAACTTACCTCAAATTAACCCATGTCCAGAATTCCCTAGTTTCACCCAGGCACAGCAGTTATGGCCTTATCATCCACTTTAATCGTGAATTTCATCCATTTTGTTGCTGAGTGCCACAACCTTAATTAATGTAGCTTTCTAAATGTTAATATGACATGGTAACAAAAGAGTGTTTCTGGACTAACTGCTATTTCCTACAATCACGCAGCACAATTGCATGCAGCCTGACAAAGAAACGTGCCAATTCTATTTGCCAGTTCAAACGTGCTTGTTGTAGCTTTAGCAGTTAATTTGTGGCAGTCACATTTGGAATATGGTGAAATATTTTCAATGGCTCTCACAGAACCAGTTTTGTTGACAAAGTTTACACAGTGGAAAAGAAAACAGCATTGATTTGGCAGTTTGAAAAAACATCCCTGCTCCTGTCCACAGCTGGTGTCTTTGCCACTGCTGGATATTTTGAGGATATATTTGTTTGGGAAACAGGAATAAAATTATTTTCAGAAGTACTTGGGTTGCTAGTATTTTATTTTTGCTTTGTTTCATTGGTTAACTAATCCTGAAGAGTGATATTGTCAGATTAGTTTTTTGCAGAAATAAAAACTAACCTCAGAAATACCACACTTTGAAGTTACAGGCTACCTATAAAAAAAGCTGGAAAAATTCTGACCCCGTTTAAGTCAAGCCAAGAGCTGTTAAATTCAATGGCTAGCAAACAGGGGGGAGTGTTGCTCAGAGCATCTAACAATAAAAACCGATCCAAGTTGCAGGAATATAGTTACTAAAAACAAAATGTGCACAAATAAATAAAAAGTAGCATCTGCTATTTAACACACAACTTCAAGTATTTCCTACATACAGAGGGTACTAATGCAAATACTTAAAGGAGAACAAAGCACATTGCTTTCCCGCCCCACCTTCGCAATATCCAATATTTCCCAAGAACTGAAACATGCAGTGCTTGAAGGGTGTTTACAGTCCATTTTTAACATAGCCTAAGGAAGGCCTGCTTCTCTGCTCATATTGTTACTTTAAAGATGCATCATCATTTCCTGGGCAGACTTTTTTCCGAGCAGTGTTTATGAATAGGTTTTTTTTTTTTCTAGATTCTTCTTCTAGGTAGCTTTATGAATTTTATTATACAAATGACATATACACAGCCCTCTGTACCGTGCTTGTGAAACCATCTTCCACAAGACCTAACTAAACTGTTTTCAGTAGAAAATGGTGCTCAACTGCTAAACTGTTTTGCAGATAACTGCAAATGCCTCCAAGTTAAGAACATGCGGTTCTTAACTGTAGGAAATTTCACTATATTTCTTACTCATCTTTCTATGAAACCTTAATCTTGATTCACTAGAACCAAAGTTTTGTATTCCACAGCAATGGAAGCCGCTGTTTGACTTTCAAAGTTAATTACTCTAAGCTGGAACAGGTATGACACATCCTTTAACCCCAGGCAGAAAAGCTATGCATGGTCTGCTCTTACAGCACTCTCAGATGGGAGTCCAGGCCTCTAATATTTAAAACTTGATGCACAAACTGTTTTCTGGCAAGATTCTGCTCCAGCCCATCTGCTAGTCTGACATGATGCCCACTCAGAAGATACTATGCCAGTTTCAGTGGGGTACAGGTGCCAAAGACGGCTGAAGGGAGCGCCCTCCATAAGGCAACAGGTGCCCTATCTTTCATCCAAAGCTCTTCCTGTTACCGTATAACACTGCTCAGAATACATCCTCCACTGAAAAAAAAAAAAAAAAAAAATCAAACCTGCTCTCTTGACTTTCTAGTTTTACTTGGCATGCTAGGGTCTTGGTCCTTGACCAGAACTCTTGCAAGGTAGACTAATGAAGAGCAACACAACGGCTCCCAAATCACAGGTCCATACATATGGAAAAAAACAAAAACCAAACCCCAACACATTATGTGGCAGAACACTAAAGTGTAACAGTAATGATCTCTGCAGACTTTGTAACAGGCTTTAGACTACTGTGTACAAATGAGTTATGCTTTCGAAGTTAAGACTTCTAGCCTACAGAGGACCAAAAAAGAAGAGGGAAGATTCAAGAGGAGGCAGTCACCAGCAAGAACTCGTCAATGCAGGGAGTATTTCCTCCTTAACAGATGGAGCAGGCTGATCCTGTACCATGTGGTCAGGCCTAAGTAACCACCAAGTGGCAAAATCAGGCTAAAGTTAGGATTTAGTTTCCCCATAGGCAGGGTGAAAAATTAGGTAATCTACTTGCTATAACTATATTTATGCAGTTTAATATCAGTGACTAGATAAAAAGAGTCTTTCCTGAAGTGGTGTTTGTCTGCCAGTGAATTTATTTTCACACTAAGGTTCACACCTGCAGGTACAATGAGACCTTTGCTGAAATGCATTTTAACACCTGAAGGTTAAGAAAAATCCATCCCTAACCAGACAGTTACTTGCTAGTGCTATTAATTACAGGGTTTTGCTATTAATATTCTTCTTTGCATTGAGTTCATAAAAATCATGCTGAACATATATCTTTCTGTACCATTTTGACTGCATTTTTAATTCGTTTGCTGCACTATAGTAAATATTTTCAGTGAAGTTAATTTAAGCAACTCTTGAAGTACTTCATTTCTCTAGAACCAATTGCTAAAGCCAGCTTCCTAACGCAAACCAAGGAATGAACAGTATGATAATGACAGAATGTGCTTCCATCAACGCCTCTCTTCCCTGACACATGTACACCCCTGCTCACAGCTATACAAATTATCCATGGAAATTGCTCTTTCTGAAACAGAAACAAACTTCCTTCGCACCTCAGCCTGATTCCCAGAACACCAGGCCTCAGAATATCAATGGCAGGGTGTACTATGGTCCAAGGTTAAAAGCAGAAAAGGCCACCACCACACTTCTTCCCTACCTCTGCCAGCAGCAGAGCTCCCTATGCTGCTGGTATTAAAAGACAATATTCACCCATTTAATCGCCGTTTACTGCTCAAGCAGATATTCTTTGCCTCTTCTTGGAAAATGCGGGGGTGGAGAGAGAAAAAACAAAAGGATAGTGTGCTGGGTATACTGGTGCCAGATCTCCAAGCAGGGCAGAATTATCACCAATTATAGCTTTATCAATATGTACTTTCCCGGGCTTCCCAAAAACAGCAGTCAAACAGCAACACATAAACACCTGCTGCAAAGCCAGCTAGGAAAAATGGTTTCAAAACTCTTAGTTTTCACCTATCACTTACAAAGTTCCATTACAATATACAGGTAGAATACAATTAAAACACATTTACAATGTAATAAATTCTACTGTAAAAGACATCATCTAACAAACATGTGTGTATATAAATATGTATATATAAAAAATAAATATTTTGCAGAACCATCAGTTTCCATGAGAAGAAGCCTGCAAGTAGATAGTACTGTGTAAAGCAGATTTCACCATGACAGTAGAATCTTAACAAAACGTTGTGTGACCTTTTTGCATTTAAATTTTCAGTCCAAATTGTGCGTTAATAGAGTGCTTGCAGCAGGACTAGAGAATGATTTATATAAAGACTGGTGTTAATTACTGGCTGTGATCAGGAAGATAAATGAGAGAATGTAAGGCTCTCAGTGGCACCCTCCTCAACTCTTAATCTTCCAGTGTACTGCCACTGTTCTCCACAGGGCTACAAACTAGCCGTGAGACCAATATGTCACATTCTTCCCCGGTTGTTCTCCATTCTGCTCCCCCTCATCAGAGACAATAGTTCCGGCTGAGGTGCCTGACAGCAAATCAGCACCAGTAACAAAAATAAAGTAAAATAAAACTTCTAACATACAACAGCATAGTTAATTCCAGCTTATGATTCATATTGCTTTTGCTATACAAAAGCAATGCTTGAGAGAACATCTCTAGATGGCTTCTATTGCTTCTGGCAGCAGAGGAAGCTCTCCTCTTCAGAAGAATTGGGAGGGATCGGTATTTGTAAGCCTTCTGCTGCTGGATTTGCTCTGGTCAAGATAAAAATGCAAAGGGAATCCAAGGGAAGGAACAAGTCAACAGAAAAACTGACAAGATGGCACAGACAGGAAAGAGAAAGAATAATTAGAAAACCAGGGAAAAGGTTTGTGAGGCAGAAGAGAACTTGTAGGTAGTGATAACTTTCAGGTACATAGTTAGAATTTTAGAAGCCCTGCACCTGAAGAGACTATTTACATCCTAGGGCTCAGGGCCAGTAAATGGCTTTCAGCAGCTTTGATTTAGTGAACAGAACCTTTCATGGAATGCATCCCTTATAAATATATTTTGCAGAGATACCGTAAAATTTCTCAAGAACATTGTTATAGATTAATGGAGTATGGAGTACTCTTAATGGGAAATTAAGCTATAACAACGCACATCAAAATCTTTACACCGCTACTGTAAAAATACTTATTAAAAGATATAGCCGGCAAGTTAACCTTTACTTTTATAAAAGGGCTGTGCTGTTCACATCTGGCAGGCAGTCGAATCTGTCTCCACTCTCCTGTCTTGCCCACCTCTCTACAGCTCTTTCTGGGTTAGCTTCTCACTGAAAGTTTAGCAGCCCTCTCACATCTTGCTGTGTATGAACTAAAAACTAGTCTGAACAGCACAGAGAAAGAAGGTGCCTCTCAGCACCAAGCATCCGTATCTTACTCTCAAAGGTTCGTCATCTACTTCACTCCCCTTCACTCTCAAAGACAGCTAAACTCTTTTGTAGGATCAAGCCCAAAAAAAGCTACTGAATAGCGTATTTTACATAATATAAACATGTATCAGAGATAAAGAGGTGGCCTAGACAAGAAAGCTTCAGCCAGTGTCAATACTTGGGGATAAATCTTGCCCATTTCCTCATTTAATTGTAGGATGAGCTATAAGGGGAACTACACCTTCAGTTCAGTGCTACATGTAGCATTCGCTACTCCTTCTGAAAGAAGAGATTAAACGAACACAAATACCATTATAAAAGTGGCAGCTGTATTTCTTCAGCTATGCTGTCACTTATGAAAAAAACACAGAAAAGTAATACCAAGGGTCCCAGATTATATTCTCATTCTCAACTAATCCACTGACTGCTTTCCACCTCGGTTCAGTGGGAGCCAAACTGCAACAAACACCACAATATATGAAATCACCTCAATGGTCTGTGTGATCAGGCAGAAAACCAACCAAATCTGCGTGAAGCTGACCGAATCCAACATGCTAATCACCCACAAGGTCCAGTGTGATTTGACTGCAACAGAAAATGACAGAGCTATATTCCAGGTGATTCAGGAACAAATTTTTTGTGGAAAACTGCACCTACTACAACCTTACTTTCTGCACTGCATCCCCAGTTCCTTCAGTCCCTCCTCTCCATTGGAGCCTTCTGCAAGTTTCCATCTTTCTTTCCTTTATCCTTGAATGGCAATATCCAGAGACACCTTAACTTCACTTCTTAGCTCATGCTAAGGTCTACTTTTCTTACGTTAACATCTCATATATGCTCTACGCACAGCATCTCTCAAACGTAACCAACTGATGTTTCAAAGAAGGTCATGAAAAGCTATCAGTACATATCAAAAGGAAAAAGAATGTAAATATTCTAAGTGCACTAGCCTTTGACTCTAACTAACTGTAACTGCAGTTAGTTCAAACCCCAATCATCCCCACTGGTTCAGTCTGCAAAGCAGTTAGGTATGTGTGAACTATACAAATTCCAAAGGAAACCAAACCAGAAACTCCACTACAGAAACCTATCAGATGCAATCCCACTACTAACACCAACGTAAGGATTCAAAACAGTTCCTTCAGACAGCCTCAAACCATGCACTTGGTGAGGAATTCAGTGCAGCAGACCACACCAAATCTAGTCCAAAGTGAAACAAACTCTCAGGTTACATATAAGGTATACGTAGGGCCATAGCCACCAACTGTTGCCATTTACTCATTCACTTCTGTTACACCAAACTACTTACAAACATATACACAGCCTTCATTTTCTCCAGGTTTTTCAGTGACTGTTTACTTTGCAGAAAAGCAGAAGCAGTAGCATTTTAGTTGTTACTGAAATATTTTTTGGTTCATTTACACAGGCAGTCAGTGGAACAAAGTGCACTTTCCTCTTCTTTCTAAAAGCCAGTTAACACCTTTTCCCACCCCCTAGAAAGTTTCTCCACTCAAACCTGAAGTCTAGATGCAACTTAAGTCCAGATGCACAAGTAAAATTGTCCACCCTCCTGTAGTTTACAGCCGTACGTTAATAGCTGGAAGAACAGTACAACTGGGCAACCACTTTAGAGAAGCAACATCTGACCACATATGGGACCATCACACCATGAAATAAAATATGAGTCTTCAGTTGCCATTCAGTTCTTTGTGACTAACCATAATGGACACAAGGAGGAAAAAAAGAGGGAAAGGAAGAACACTTCAGTGCAATATAAAACGTTCCTGAACAGCTGAAAGCAGACAAGCACCATGAGATAGCCAGACAGATGTAACAAAGATCACAGTAAATCTGTCACCAAGAGACCAGTAGCACACAAGTGCTACATTTATGTCTGCAAATACGAAAACAGCAAACATGCTAACCCTTCTATAGAAAACGCACACTTTTTCTCTCTACAGCAGGTGCCTGATGCTACAGTTTGACACCGATGCACAACTCCTCCACCTCCATGAAACCACACTGAATCTAGCACAGCTCTGCAGATTTGAAAGGAGTTACTAAAGACAAAAGAATTGAGAAGGCGCATGACATATGATGCCTGTTCTAATGAAAACTTGTCACATTATAAAAATCTGGAAATCACACTAAGTGGAAAGCTCATGCTGCATAACAGTGTATTAACAGATTATTTTCTGACAAATCATTCAATATGAAGGAAACATTAAGACATCAACTGAAAAAATCCAAGAGTGGGCAGCAATCAAAACTGTATTTTCCATGGCAGAAACACACAAAAAGGAAACGCTTAAAAAAAAAGGTATAGCCGATTTATGCATAAAAGGAAGTGGATTTATGCATAGGAGTGACTTGCTTATCAAGTTTTAAACATTAATACTCCAAATAGAGACTTAACATACCTCTAACTTAAAAAAATCATGTTTGGCTCCAGGCACAATATACTAAACTGCTTCTAGATAATTCTTTACTGCTATCTTAATACAAGCTCAATTTAGTCCCTAACAGCCACTGTGGACTAGTTTGCCTGTATATGTTTGCTGTGCCAAAAAAAAAAAAAACAAACCAAACAAACTCATAATATTGCCTTGAAAACATTATTTGCTCTTTCATAGAGATCAGCAATAGTAACATACATTATATCCTCTCCAGTGACCCAGAATGCTTTACAAACTACCTTTCAGAACCATTCATTCCTTATAAAACACAGACTGAGTGAAATGCAGCAGCTTCTTCTGAAGAAAATACAGAAACATATCTAGGCTAGAGCAAATAAAGAACAGCATTTCCACCCCTGGTGAAAGACTTTAATTCAGAGGCAACACCCAGCTAACTACTGTTACTGTTATGTTTCTGGGATGAAAATTGACTTAGTCTTGGCCAGAAGATAACATTTCCAATATCTGGAAACCCAGAGCGCTCCAGAGCACAAGACTGGCATTAAGTCCAAAGTGGCAGCTCACAACAGCATCGCATTACTTTGAAGAGCATCGCCTGGCAGTGCTCTTCAGTAGTCTGACAGCAGCAGCAGCTTGCCTACTCCACACAAGCTCCATTAAAAAGTGCACTAGAAGCCAGCAAACTGGGCTGGCGAGCCCGCGGAGAACACGCTGCACCATCAGCAACACTTTGAACAACAAGGTCGCCTAACAGGGCGCTGCAAACGTCAGAAAACCACACTTCAACACAGAAGACCATCAGCATGTAAACAACAGTAACTTTTTAAACCCATTCTGTCTTATTCATGTCAGAAAGTTACAAAGCAATTTGCAAGTCACCCTTCTAATCACCACCACTATTTTACCTAAATAGATCAAGCCAAATCCTCCCTGGCCGATCTGACCGCCCAGCCTCCAGACTTTTCCTTCGGTGTCTTTCAGGATCATGTCTCTTGGGAGCGGAACTGGCAGCTTGCCTCTGCCGCGATCCTTAGGCAGCATTGCACCTTGGGGGAGAGGGGGGGGGGATGAAAGAAAAAGTTGACTTTTGTCAGAACAATATCCCTTGATGTCCTTTGCCCAACAGGCACCAAGGAGGGGGCCTACTCTCCGCGGCCTCCCCGGGCGATCCCACTCAGGGCGGCGGCCGGGCGCCGGGAGGCTCCTCCCCACCTCAGGGCCTTTCCACTTGAGCAGCAGGCCGGGGCGGCTCACTCGCAGCGGCCTCCCCTCCAACGGCCGACGGGACGGGGGTAGTAAAGTGGCCCGCGCTCCGCCCCACCGCCCGCTCCCCCCACACCCACCTCCGCAGGGTCCTCGCGGCCTTCCCCCAGCGCCGGCCGCAAACTTCCCAGCCGCCAACCTGCCGCAGGCCGGGCCCAGGCGGCAAGCGCTCGCCCGCAGCAGGAGGAGACGGCGGCAGGCTGCCGTCTTCCCGCGGGAAATCCCGGGGCGGGGAACGGCCTGGCCAGCCCCGGCCGGGGCGCTGACTCTGCCCGCCCTGCCTCGCCGCCGGCGGGGCGGGACTCCCTCAGCCGCCCGGCTCCCCTTAGCGAGGCGGTGCCCGGCGGGAAGGGGGAAAAACGTCGCGCGCGGTTTCCCGCTTCCCCGCATCCCGCTCGCGGAGCGCTCCCGCCTGAGGCGCCGGCATTTCGCTTCAGGGGGAAACGGGGAAGTTAGATGGCGCACCTGACCCCACCTGGGCCCCAGTCGCTTCGGAGCTCCCTCTTTTTAAGCTGCACATCACAAGTGAGGATTTTTTTTTTTTTTTTCTTAGAGTGCTTTGGTACATGTAGGAGTAGTTGATAAGACTGTTCCCTGCCTGAGGGGAAAAAGGGGGGGTTTCTGTGTGGAGCAAGGACTTCAGGAGCTGCAGTGAAGTCATAGAACTATCAGGGTGGCACTCCTCAGTCAGGCTACTTAATTTTTACCTCAGGATCTTTCCATCATAGGTTCATCATTGCTTCCCTGTTGTATTCCAGAATCATTTCTACACACAGAAACATAGATACTTACACAAAACCAACATGCAACACCTCCTGTGTTTGCTTCGGTTGAGACAGTGTAGAGACTTGCACTGCCTGGGGTACTGGGAGCTATCAGCAGCCCCACAGCACAGGGGGAAGAGGCAATAGCCACCTCACAGGCCAGTCAGCCATTGCTCCAGGGAGGTACAGAGGACAAACGCAGCTGACCCAGGGGTGGGTCAGCCCCATCATCACCATCAGCTTGTGAGTTGATTTTTTTTTTTACTCCCCAAGCTCACAGGGTATACCTCTGATCACAGGCCACCATCTTGTGCAAAGTTTGCTTTATTAATAGGGCCCACCCACCCAGCACACTACATTGAGGTAGAGCTCACTGGGAACCACCGTGTCTTCCAAGCAATGACTACAAGTCCTTTTACCAAAGGAAAGGTTCAAGAATAATCAAAATCCATAACATCTTCAGCAACCACATAATTTGCAAGTGAACATTAAAAGTAGTAACACAGATTATGACTGCAAAGTATATATTGCCATCAGTACATTAGGCCTTAACATAACCCTTTCTGGTTCATCGGTCTTGCAGGCTTTGTGGTTTTACCATTACTGAAAGGACCAGCTAAAGAATTGCCAGTAGAAGACTCAGCCATAAAGCAAACAAATTCAAGATTGCCATAGAGCATTTCATAGGTTTATCCCTTTGCAGCAGCTGTCAAAACAGCCTGTAGGAGGGTGGTGGGGGGGTTGGTAGATTTGTTTTTTCAAAAAAAACCCACACCCCACAAAGCCACAGATGCCCAGTGCTGCATCAAAGAAACCATTCCCACTCACTGGCAAGAGCTAGCACCTTTATTCACTGAGACCATTTGGGCAATGCTCTCAGATATCTGTCACTTGGGATGAGAGATGGGTGAAAGACCTGTACAGAAGAAAATTGTCTTCAAATAGTTGCCTGGGAGTCAGGGAACCAGCCCTTGTTTAAGGAGAAAGCTTTTTTTCCCCTCAACTTTTGCAAAGACATATTCACACAATTAAATGGAAACAAAAGCATGTATTAGAGGGCTTGCTGCTTCTGAGGTTTGCTTCTGCCTTCTAGACATTTAGCAGATACCAGTGATAGCATTAGTTTGCTGGTAGACACCTACCTTTATATATAGTTTAAGGCTTTTTAAGTAGAAACAGGAGAAAACCCCATAACAAATTAAAACACTCAAAATTTGTAGAAATTATGTGGAGAAAAAACAGATTAATTATGAATGGATGGAAAGATACATGATCCTAAGGAAACAAAACTGATTAGATATTCCTATTTTTTATTTTTAAGTACATAAGAACTGGAGTGGATTTCCCTTTTGTTCCCACAAAACCATTGAGAACAGTCTAACATCAGGAAGTTAGTGGAATACATTGATTTAATGAAAGGTTGGGGTTCAATGCAAGGCTTTACAGTTCAGAAATAAGTTGTTTTGAGCTTATTCGGTGCTTTTTGTTCATGAGCAAGGATAAGGTTACAAAAAGAAAACAAGTTCATGCAGTTCTGAGGAATAGTGATGTCATCAGAAAAGGCTATTTTAAAAAGAATCATTATAAGCTAATAGCAAAACTGAAAGTGGAAACAGATAGACAAGGGTCTGTTTCATAGTTAATGAATACAGTAGCACATGCAATCTGTTACTGGTTTTGAAAACTTAAGTGAGGCTACGTAATATCCCTTTGGCTCATACAACACTGGTACCTACATAAGTAGCTGAGGTTTAAGGTCTTCAGTTTTTAAACAAAAGTTTCCTTGTAATTTCTTTTATTTTAGTAGTACAAGTTTACAGCTCCAGCTCCATCTATCTTTAACATCATGCAGCTCTTTCACACCTTGTGCAGTTTAACATTATTATGTAGTATAAAAAGGTTTAAGATATATACCCTACAAGTCACAGGCAATAGTTGTGGGTTTTGTTTTGAGAAAGAATAGATATAAAGTCAAAGATTTTGAATCTTTTATCATTCATTACAAAAGTTAAAAAACCCTCAAAGACAAATACATAGGAATGTAGTAGAGACTAACAATATCACTCAAACAAAAAAAGATTTACAAAAAAGAAAAGTTTCCTGCACATACCAGGCTATTCCTGAAGAATGAATTTGTTTGTCACTTAAATCCAGACATTTATTAATAAACAACTATAATTAGTAGGCCCACAAAAAATGTATGCAAACATCACTAGCAAATTTTTCATATAATTCTGTTTTGGACAAGACAAAACAAAAAATTAACACATACATCTTTCTAAAAATCAACACAGATCAAAGACTTTACCTGAGAAAAGCTCTAATCAGATTAGAACTTGATACTAGGTCCTTTAGCCCTATAAATAGCACATCCCTGTGTTTTGTGGGCAGGACTAAGAAAACCTCTTTTCCTTTTGGGCTGAACTGGAGACAGGGCTTTTTTTTTTTCTCCCTTGCTTATCATCAGCCAATTAGCAACCCTCCCAAGAAACATGAGATTCATTTAGTCAGGTTAAAGCCTCCATTACCTCTTCACAGTTGCTTCAAATTAGCAGTTTGGGGATGTGATGTAAGGGGGATGAATGGCCAAAATAATTATAGATACAAGGGTGGGGTTTTTTTGGTTGTTTTTTTTTTTCCCCTCTAGGAAAGCCTAATTATGATGGAAGCACTTTCCCTTCAAGGTGATATAGCCACCATTACTGCCAAATTCAAGAATCGTTACAGGAGAAAGGTGTGTATGCTAATAAAAGTGAAAACACACAAATCCTGCCATCACACAACTGAAAATGCTACCAAAGTACTGTTATTTTACTTCCTAATGGTACATTGCTGTAAAGAGCTGAGGGCTACAGGCCCTCCTCACAAAGTATCTATCCCTCATGCAGCTCAGGGGGGCATTTTCTCATTACTCAGAATTATATATTAGAAGTGGTGGAAAAAACTCTGTTTGGATGTTTGTTTTAGTGCTCCTGATATCTTCACTGTTTTATTCATTTGTTTTGTTTGGTATACACTTACTGATACACAATATGTGAGGAAAGCTGAGTTTCTCTGCAGAGTTGGTACAGGTATGGTCACTGTTGTATTACTGAAAATGAAAATGGGGATGCTATACTTTTTAGGTTATTCTGTGATCATCACTAATACCTAGGGCTGGCTCTTCTGCAAGGTAAATACAGTGATCTAGTTTTGGGGTGAAGATATGAGTGTAGATTACTTTACATAGTGGGTCAAAGTTACATACCTAAGTAACTTTTGAAGGTATGGTTCTGCTATCTAGCTATGTATTCAAGTGTCTAGTGCTATCTAATATCTGGCTTTTTGGATTCGTAGGTGCCTAAGAGGCACTTTGAAAGTTAGAAGTAAGCCTGTGAGGTAGAAACTTTGGAAGTTTTATCCTGATCTGTGGCTCAGAAGTGGCACCCTACTCCTAACATTCTTTCCAGAATAAGTTCTAGAGGGTGACAAAAAGCTATGCTGTGTTATCATGGGTTGCATTTAAAAAGTGCGGTGGGATTCTCAGAGAGTGAGTGCTTTCTTTAAGTCTTTAATAATAAAACTATTTTTATCTCTGTCCTGAGACTGTATTTGTTTCTGTCTTTGTTTTAAAGCACTGTACATTAAACATTTGGTCTATTTTCCATTTATTTCAATCCTTTTTTCTTCTCCTTGCTCAAACTTAAGCTTGAGTATAAAAGATTTCAGTCAATTATACGAAATCTTGCAGTATCACGTACACAAAGCCCCTTAAATTTGCTACTCTAGGTGAGCAACTTGTAGCTTCTCTCACTGTTGCATTGTGATGCTTTTGTGGTATTTAACACTGACATTTTAGCACTTCCACATTTAATTCCCCCACTCCACTCCAGATCTCCTTGTTGCTTAAAATATCATGGCTAAATTTACACTAGAGATGTAACATCTCTGTATTAAGACCACTGACAACAAGGCATCGAGTTTCAGACTGCTTCCCAGTTTCTGCTGAGAAATCTATTCATGTTCATGCATCTGTGCAGGCTCATGCGCTTGCTGTGCTTATTCAGTTGTCGCTGTGCTCGTTGCCAGTTTCTTAGAACTTTTCAAGTAATTACTTTTTGCAGTATCAAGGGATCTCCAACATCCAGGGGGCATGTTGCTCAACTCAGTCATTGTCTAGGTGCATTGACACCCATTTTAAAGACTCTTGACTCTATTTTGTGTGACTGGCCCCATGATTGAGATCACATAATTACAATAATTAGGAAGCTCACCTCAGGATATTATCGGAGCAACCCACCCAAACCTAAGTCCATATGGTTTGAAATAGCTAATGAGTCAGTTAATGTGCTATGTCCAGGAGTAATGGACACTCAATATGGATGGCATGAAGACATAATTTACCAACTTCCTGACTGATTAAGGTTTTCCACGTAGACAGTTCTTGTATTTTGCACCTCACAATAAGTTCAAAGTATTAAAGGCTTTTACGTGTTAAACAGAGCAGAAGAAAACAGATGAGACTTTTAAAAGGCAGGCAAGAAATTAGTCCTCTCTTTAAAGAACATGCAAAAAATTGGAGATCTTGGAACTTTCATCTTAAATACAATACTGCAAACAAATTATTTGAAAAGCTCTATTAAAGTACAGGAGATGACAATAGCAATAGGTGATATTTGCTTTAATGCCATGTAGCCTGAATGAATTAATGCCTCCTACACTGTCATTTTACCAAAAAATAAATTCCTTCTATAGGGGCTGCTTTGGCCTCTGTAACTTGCCTACTCAGTCTCTCTTTAACATTTGCCTTGCTACCCATACAAGAGAAATGTGTAATCAGTTCTACAACCTGAACTAACCAGAATAAGGAATTAATACAACGAGGTCAAACCTTCTGGCAACAAAAGCACCAAAAGCCCTGAAACAGAGAAGTGATGTCTGGTTTTTGAATGAGCTACAGAATCTGTCTGTCCAGTCAGGCTCAGGATTCCTCTCCCCAGGTCTGTTCCTGCTCTCGCATCATTTTAATGGCTGGCGGGATGACATGTTACTCCCAGTTCCTATAACTGAAAAGACAGTCAGACCCTGGGTGTGTTCCTTATCTCTTCTCATATGTCAGAGGTTTTACTGCTCATACCTTTAGAAAGCAATTATTTGTGAGCATTGAAGAAAAAGTGTTTTCTTAGGCATGTTTATTTACTTTCAGAAATGTGCAAAGTGATAATTTAAGTGTATTGTTGTTGTGGGAATGGATTGTATTTGCAGGGAGAGCAGAACGTCTACTGGTTAGATCAGAGAAGGGGATCAGGAATGATTTTCCTTATGGGAGTAATTCCAGGAATCCTAATCCTAGCTCTGCTACTGACCTACCTTATACGAATAATTTCATATCTGTTTCATTTTATCCATCCGAAGCAGTCCGGGTGGCTTGTTTTAAGGCACTGAGATTCTCAGGTGAGAGTTACTGTGTATGTATTATTGCCATGGCTATTATCTGATGGTGAACATTAGCCCTACCTTATCATGGGACATGTGATGCATTAGAACTGGTTTCCCATATAGGCAGCTTGAATGTATGTTCTTCTTTCTGTCATTGTTTCAAGCGTTTTTATTCGAGCTTCTCCCCTCCAAAACCAAACATGTATGGAACACACAAAATTTGCATGAAGTTAAAGTTGTCACAGCCTTGCAAAGAAAATAAGTACATTTGCCTCTACTAGTATTGTCGTGCATTTTATCCTAGCTATAAAAGTAAAGACACGGTAGTCCAAAAAGCAGGAGGACAGTTGCTAAGCTTCCGTAGTGGTTATTACTTAGACACTAGGTCTTTTCAGATATCCAGGAATGCAAATGAAGGAGTTACAGGAATATTAGCAGTAGCACACCAGTGCTCTTGGTCTACAGGAAGCGGTGACTTCTTATTTTTCTATACAGCAGTGTATGTGAAAAGGTTTAGAGAAACAAAGTGCTTTGCTCCCCTGGCAAAGCACTCGGGGAGAAGGTGCATATACCCATTTAAGTGTTTCCACTTCTGGGATTATTCACATGAAGTTGTTTCGGAAGGGAAACTCGTCTGTCATAGCATTCGTTATTCACATATCAATGCTACTTTTTATATATAAACTTAATTATGATGATAGGATGTATTAAATATGACTCATTTTACTCCAAGATTGATTTTTTTTTTCCTGACCTCGGAATAAATATTGATCTTCATGATCTTTAAATGTAGTGCAAAGTTCGTTATATTAATGGCATATTAATAGAAAGTAGCCCTGACCATGCAATATTAATATATTTGCATTGTTATTTCTCAGATCCCATCCAGAAGGAAAGAGGCAGGGTGCCAATGCCTTCTTTCCCAGGAGAAATCAGGAAGCCGTTGATCTTAATGACTGTTCAGACTGCTTTCAATTTGTTGTTGTGCTTTGTTTTTTTTTTTTTTTTAATTAAAAATAGTGGTGAAGTGGCAAATAGATTGTATAACACATCTAATAAGATAGCGATGTGTTGCTTTTCCAGCATGCCCAGGAAAGCAAGGCGTCCTTACCTGACAGTGCTCCACTACCCATTGCTGTGCAGTCAATTCCATGAGCAGAACCATAGTTGTGAAAGGAGACTGACGGGATAATTTGATGGTTTTGGATTCAGTATCTGGGGCTCTAATTCCTCCAATAATCATGCTAGTAATTTCCTTAACAGCTGATTTTTAAAAGCAGTTAGCTTACTCAAGTGAGGCTTTGCCCTGCTTGTGTGACTTTTTTTTTTCCCTTCTTTTTTTGCATTTACAGAGATGCTTGAAAATCCAGGCTTAGAACTGCTGTTCTAATGGTTGGCTGAACCAAGGCATATCTGTTGTTTTTAAATATTCCTCATAGAGTAATTGTATATGACTTTTCTATAAAGTCTGCTCTATAAAGAGCAGGGATAAGAGATCATGCATTGAAATAACCTTTGAATAGTACTGTATAGTCTCTAGACATCCTGATAAAACAGTGCCTGCTTAGAGGAGGAATACTTGTATGCCTTTTATAAATGCTGTTTTGTGACTGGTCTTTCTGTTTAATACATGTTTTGAGTGTTTTGTGTCAGGTAACGTAAGTCAAGAGGGAAGATGACAACTTCCGTTCCATAGTTTACAGACAGCAAGGAAAATAAATGTGTCCAGTAAGACATATTACCATATGGAAAATACTTACAATTAAGAAAGGAAAGTGATTTGAGCAACTAAAAAACCGGTAGCCTGAATTCAACAGTTTGCAGCTTTAGAACTAATTTTGAAAGAAAGAATAATAACAGTGCATGATGATAAATGGAAAGTGGAATAAAATGCAGTATTGCTTTGCATCATGCCAAACTAACTTGGTACCTATCCTTGCTAAGATAACTTATTTGCTAGATAAGAGGAGTGTGATAGAACCAATTCATTTGGACTTCAGCAAGGCATTTAATACAGAATCACATGCAAAATTATTAATTAAGCTGGAGAATGTGTAAGTGCAAAAAGTGTAAAACAGTGGAGAAACGGGCAAGGAGTAATAAACTGAAAGGCGAAATTGTGAATGTCAAAGAGGTTACTAGTTTCCTAAGGATCTACCTCAGGAGCTGTTCAATTCAGTATTACTAATTTCATGAGCAGCAACAACAAAATAGAAATGTCCTTGTACAATGTGCTGATGAATATAAAGTTGTGAGGCACTGGAGTATCGATGTAAGAGAAACAGAACAGAATTTCGTAATACAAAATTTTAGGCTATGCTTTTTGAGACTACTGGTTTGGAGGAAAAAGAGGAGAATGACAGAATGACCATGGGCTGGTAATGTGACTTAAGAAGTCTGAAGAAAAGTTAGGCCTGATTCTAGGGTGTATCAGATCAAGTAGTTTTATTATGAAATTCAGAATACATATTTGGTAGTCTTTCATGGAGAATTCATCTTTACTGTCCTGCATATTCCTTAAGTGTTAAATCACGAATGTTATCTCTAAAACAATGCAGGCAGAGGGCAGTGATCATATTCAGTTCTGCTGTGGAAAGCAGAGCTAGATCATGACTGTGAATTGAGTTGGAAGAGGACCTCTTCTGCTGGAAACTGGTTCTTGTAAGAAACAGATTTGAAAAGAAGTTGTGAAGAAATTTCTTTCCAGAGGTAGAGTAAGCAAAATTGTATAGTTTTTCAGATGTTAGGTATGTTGAGGGGTAGGAACACACAGAAACTCCTTTGCATAAAGAGTAAGTGGTAGGGAATTAATTAACTTGATGGATGAATTAGGAGCTGGGCAGAGGACAGAAAGGGGATATTGTTTTGTACCTTGAGAAATACCGTCAGAAATACCATGAAAGGTAGAAGGCAGAAGGTAATATAATGTGAGTTCTTTTGGGATATGCAGGGCTAGATTTTGGAATCAACCTATCCTTCCATTTCTCTGCTTCTTCATGATGTGAAGACCTATTACTTGGGTATACTTTCATCCCTTGCACAGGAAAGAACTGCTGAGTTTTGAGATAATTTTGTTTTTTCCCCATGGGATTTTCTAGAAAAAGGAGAGGTTTCAGCCCGTTTAAGCACCATTATGAGTTTGGTGCTTCCAAAGTGTAGCGATACAATAATGGTTATGTACTACTGGAGTAAATTAAGACAATGGCATTTAAGTAGTATTTCAGTAACATCCTGGGCTCAGTTTGTCCCAGAAGTTCTCAAGGGAAAATTGGACCTGTTTACTTGTTCACTTAATATTTTGATGAAAATGTAACTTTTTGCATTTTTCTGTGGTCTTAAAAATTAGTAACTACTTTTATATATTAGGGATATTAACAGAAGCAGTTCATGTATATTACAGCGTACGTAATATACTGCATATGGTACTGTTAATTTGCTTGTTTGTGTGTCTGTCTGCTCTTTGCATATCTGCTTCTGTGTGTGATATTTTATTGGAGCACATATGATTTGAAGAAGCTGATTGCCTGCTGTGGTATTTATCCTATGTAAATTCTACATTAAATGACAAATTTTAGACCCATCAGAGACAGAAGACTAAGTCCATCCATTGAATTCCTATTTGTATTATTACTTTCTAATGAATTCTGTACTACAGCAGGTGTCAAATCATATCTGTTGTTTTGCAATCGAGTATGAATAGAAGATGTATTGCTATTGCAAATGAATCTAATAT
Source organism: Mycteria americana (assembly GCF_035582795.1). Taxonomy (NCBI): domain Eukaryota; kingdom Metazoa; phylum Chordata; class Aves; order Ciconiiformes; family Ciconiidae; genus Mycteria; species Mycteria americana. The sequence continues at coordinate 129,886,957 of NC_134367.1, forward strand.
GAATCTAATGAGCAGTAATGAGCAACTGTTTTGTCATTATTGAGGCAACCACTGTGATGCTAATAAACTCTCATTTCTGCTCTTTAGAAAAAAACACTGACCAGGATTTATAACATGGCCTTAATGTCCCAAAAGCCTGAGGCAAAAGAGAAAAGTGGAACCCCTAAACTGAGCATAATTTAGTCATTTTCTGTGTGGCAGGCCTCTTATTTTCTCTTATTAAACTAAACCTGGTTTAAGTCTTTCAAGCTTTCCTACATTTCAAAGGAAAAACATGAAGAATGAGTGTCTATTAAAGGAACATAAAGTTAAGAAGATGGGCATTCTGCCTTAATTTTCTTTAATGTAAGTACACTAATTCCATACTTCTACACTTGACAGTGCTTTTGTAATAATAAAGGCAACTATGTGCAACTGTTTTAAAAGCAGTCACTTTAAAAGTAACAGGCCATTAAATCAATATAGAACTATAATATACTTTGGTGGAAATATCACAACTGTCTCTTAATTGAAACTTCATTTTTTATTTTTTAATTTATTTTCGTCGTCTGTGGATCATAAGACTGCTGAATAAACAAAAATACCTTTGACACAATAGCATCAATAGCTTACTATATAACTGATATGTAAACGAGTTCTGACTCCTGTGTGGCTCTGCCTTTTCCAAGTATAAATAATACATAGAATGATACATAAAGCTGTGTAAAAGGGACAGCTGGGTACATGGTACTTACAAGTGGAGCACAGGAAAACCAGTCAGCACTGCTTTTCTAAAAGCTAAGTACTATACTTCCATCAAAAAATAATGCTTCTGTGTATATAGTCTTCATGGACTCATCTCTCTGTGCAATAAAGCTAGATGCACTGTAGAGATTCATTTCAGTATTTCATTTGGAGGTTTGAACTATTCTGTGTAGGGTACAGCTGTTTGTTTTACTACAGTACACTCCATACTTGCTTTAACTGCTGAATGGAGACTATATTGCCAATATTTAAGGTATTATATAGACACAGCAGTGAAACTGTGAATTCGTGAGCAAGCCAGGGGATGGGCATTAGGACAAATTACAGCAATCATCACTCAAAGTTGCAAATAGGGCGTCAAAGGTTGTATGAAAGCCATAAACTGTTCCCTCCACGCTGGGGCATTAAAAGGACTTTTGGCCCACTGAGCAGTAGCTTGCAATAGTTCTCATTTACTGACATTTCAATTCCATCTTGATGCCTAAGAAGGGAGGGGAGCAGGAAGTCAGGACGCTGCTGGCTCTCTATCAGTTGCTCTGCCAATGCTGTGTTGTTAGCTGGGTAGGCCGTTACATTCAGTGATATCCAATCATCTCTTCCAATCATCAGTGATATATGGATCATATTTACTTACTCTTTACGTATATTACAGGGTTAGTTTTTAGTAACGCTTGATGTGCTGAGTTGAAAAAGGCAACTCAGCTTAACAGGATCAGTATCCTAGAACTCACCAGGAAATACCTTTCTAGATATATTCACATTCACTCCAAAATTCACATTCGCACAGCTTCATTCACTCCAAAAGGAGCCAGTTCTCATATTCCACAACTGTTCTGTAACACAAACCAATGCATGACAAGGGGAGACAATCAGGAGCTTTGCTTCAAAAGTATAACCCTGATCTGAACTAAAACACTGGTGGAGATGTAGCTTAGAAGAAGCTTAGAAGAAAAGGTGAAGCAGGAACAGGTCCGGGTCCCAAGCATTACTATTAAACCACCATCTTTAGACAGCGGAGTCTGCAGGTCTCACATGATGATAAAAGGGTTTTGGTTATAGAAAGCTTTTGTATGAAGTATCTGATTTCTCTTTGTGCATTATGGTGTAATGCACTGTATTAATTCCTTTATCAGGGATTTGATTCCTTAGATGATACATAAGTTCTTGTGATGCATCACATCTAATGAAGGCTTTTAGGTTGCTCGTGGAATTAATTGTACCATACATACAAGTTACAGTTTGAAGGTGTAAATTATCATTGCATAAAAGTTCAAGACTATTTATATTTCACTTTGGTAACTGTAATTTCACAAAATCATAGAATTTAGGACAAAAAGGACCTCCTGAGGTCATCTGGTCCAGCACCAGTACACAAAGTGGGACCAATTCTGAAGTTATATCAATCTTCAAAGTTAAATCAAATTGCTAAGGGCCAGAGCTTGCCTGTCATTTGAAGGCTGTAATAGTTTGTTATTGAATGTCTGGCAGTTTTATTACAATTTACATTTTTTCTGATTGCTTTCATCTGCAATAATAGCAGACATATATTACAGTGGCATCCACAGGCCTTTGTTAGGACTGGATCTTTCCCATAGCAAACATGGTAGAAATAGAGATGTAGAAGTGGCTACTCTCTGAAATGTAGCTTATGATCACAGGTAAAAATGTGTTGTAGTAGTAGAAGCCATCTTTCTGTTGCTTTGTTTGTACAGCACCTTATAGACAATGTCTGAATTCATGTCTTGGGCTCATCTGTGTGCTATGTGAACAGTAAGAACACATGGGGTAAAATTTCCTGTTCCCAAACAAATCTGTCACGGTGGAACACATTCAGCATTTCATTCGACCAAAACCAACAAGCTTTTACTGGCTACCTTTAAGAAAAATATGCGTAAGTACTCGGTCAAGTCTATATGTGATAGCCTAGCAGTGCACATATTATTATACATCTTGTATACATCAGTTTGAAGTATTTTATGATTTAGTTAATGTGAATATCATTTTCAGTAGTGGTCCATAGCTCTTTATATTGAGATACCTATAGCCTCTAAAAATACCATTTAACCTACTTCTATAATGTCTGTGTTTCAGCATCATTGGGGAAGATGGGCTCAAGATATTAAGTTATACATTTGTTGGAGAAACAATGACCTGGAGGCAGCTAATGAATGGATTACAGAATTTTATGCCAGAGGCAGCAAGTGTGAGGGTCTCTTCATCTGACAGTCTATTTTTTTTTTGTGCTTATAAATTTTGCTCACATAGAAAGGCAAAGTAGTTATTAACTCTGAAACCACCTTGTCATGGAATTGCTGAGTAGTAGAAAGCTGAGCTGAATGTTTCCTTAGACACTGTCGCATGTTTGCAGGGTCAGGTTCATTTTGCAGTAAGGAGTTGTGCAGTGGCCATTCTCATGCTCTCTGGCCACGGTTCTGGAAGCTCTGAACAATTCTTTGAGGTCTCCCAGGCCTTCTGCAGTGCTGAAACAGAGCAGGGTTGTTGCATGCGTGAGGCTACAGAGGTCCAAGGGGACTTGAGCAATTGAGTACTCGGAGAGGATTCTGCTCAGTTAGAGTTCAAGTGGCAGAAACATTCCCAAAGATTAGATTAGATGAGAATGGATAAAAAGTTGGTAGAAAGGGAGCAAAGGAGAGCTCATTGTAATTTGTACAGCATCATGCATAAATCACAAGACACTCACGTGGCATCATCACCAGTATATAGATTACAAGAATCTCCCTTTGGTGGGGGCATGAGATAGAGAGCAGACGTTCAAGGCTTTGTGTTGTTCACCTTGCAGCCAATGTTCTGGAGTGACCTGTGCGTGGAGTGACTTGGGTAGGAAGGAGATTGCTGCTGAAATTTGGGGCAGGCAGATTTGGGAAGCAGTTGTTGTTTAGACCATGTTTGAATTCTTTAGTTAAGCAGGGAACTTTCCAGCAGCACTACCAATGGTACACAGACTTTTGTCTTGCTGAGTGTACTGTTTGCAAACTGTGTCAAGCCCCACTTGGAAAATTGCACCAAGAGGATAAAAGCAACTCCAAAATAAAGTGCTGTAACTGAAATAACTAGAAATTCAGCTGAGATGACTACAGTTTTTCTGCTTGTTTAAGATAAAACTGCCTTACTGCCTTGTAAGTGTCTGTCCCTGACGTCATTATATCACTACAGTGACCTACCGTAGTTGAGTGGTTCATCAGATCGAGGCTTTATGGAAAGTAGATTGTCATGGGAAGACATTTGATGAAATCCCTTAAGGATATAAATATCACTTGCAGGAATCCAGAGGCATGTCTTTGGGAAAAGAAAAAATATTTCCTTCCGAGAATCCTAGCCTTCATTTGCTACTACTTTTTACATAAATAATGAAACAGCTGTTTAGCATAACCATTGAAGGCACGTACTAACTTTGTTTACATACACACCAAACCCTAGACAATCTCCAGAGACATCCTTCCCCTCGCTTATGGCTCTCATCTCTGTTCTGCTGCCTCCTCTGACTAAATGTCAACAACAAATTAATCAAGGGGTCATTAAGCTCTAATAATCTATCCCAGTCTGTCCCCTCATAGAATCATAGAATAGAATAATAGAATCATTTAGGTTGGAAAAGACTCTTAAGATCGAGTCCAACTGTAAACCGAACACTGCCAAGTCCACCACTAAACCATGTCCCTAAGCACCACATCTACATGTCTTTTAAGTACCTCCAGGGATAGTGACTCAACCACTTCCCTGGGCAGCCTGTTCCAGTACTTGACAACACTTTTGGTGAAGAAATTTTTCTTAACATCCAATCTAAACCTCCCCTGGCGCAACTTGAGGCCATTTCCTCTCACCCTATCATTTTTTACCTGGGAAAAGAAACCCACATACACATGGCACTCTTCCTGTCTCTGTGGGGCTGGAGCAGGGAAAAAACCACACCTTCCATTCTCCCCTGTTACACCACTGCCTGTGTACGCACACAGTAAGTCAGTAAATCTTCTCCGTTGTATCCTTTCTGTCAATGTGGCTCAGTTCAGCATGTGATGGAGTTAATGCTTGGGGAAAGGGTGCTAGAAACTAGCTGACATCCTAGGAATTTTGGTGAGAGGTTTTGGTAGGCATGTGGCTAAATTTCTGGAAGAGGTGGGCATGAAACATTGTCAGGAGAAAGTAGTAGCTTTAGCTATACAACAGTTGTATGGAACATAGCTTTATAAAGTTATACTGAATTGTATTTGCATTCTTATGAAACCATTATAAATACTAAAAGAGCCATGTGTAAACCAGCAGCAGTATCACCATATAGATAGCATCCCGTTCAGATTGAGAAATACAATCTTGCACTTTTTCTCTGTTAAAGAGCTGACCCTGCTCTTAAGGAGTGAAGGGCTCCTGCATCCAAATGAGCGCGCCAATATGCATAAAGAAAATGGAGTTACATTCCCTATTCTAATAGGTGGCAGAAAATCTATAAAGAAGCTCTTTGTAAATTTGTTCACAAGGCATGTGAAAAAGCAATAATGCAGCCAAGGTAAATGTTACCCATACAGAAGATGTGCCTACCCTCTACTAACATTATAGAAGGGCTACATGTACTGCACAGTACAGTAAGAACATATGTATAGGGAGGACCACAACCAAAAGGTGATGGCCTCCAGGGAATCCTTGCTATCAGCTTTAATCCAACACTGATCCGGGCCTCAAAACTTCTGCAGTGCTGCTAAGCCTCCTTCACAAACTCTGGAACCACAAATTTTAAAGCATACCATGCGGGGAATGGCTTCCCATTGCATCAACTATATAATGCATACCTGACCACAGACTCTCCTTCCTCTTCCAGGAGGGAAAGATGGCCAGTCACCAAGTATAGATGTTCTCAGACGTATGGCTACACACAATGCATATTGACAAATACATTATTTTTCTCCATGGAAAATAGCCAGATTATTTTAAAGAGGCTTGATGATAGAAAGCCAAAAGCTCCCAGCCAACCGTTATGAGGTGAAGTTAGTGGTAAAGGCACAGGACTGGGAGAGAGGAAGCAAATCCATACCTCAGCTTTCCAAAATTGGGGTTACTTTAAATTGTCTAGAAACCATTTTGGTTTGCCTTGAGTACTGACTGTGAAATATGAAGTATGGAAGAGAGGAAGGATTTGCAGGTGTCATGTGAGGTGAATTTCTTGCCTACAGGCTATAAAAGTAGTCTTTCTTTCAGAGTAAATCTCTATCAGCTCTTCCATCCTACCAAGTTATGACAGGCCACAGATTTGGCCCCATTAAGTAGGTTGGGTGTGGAAATTACAGGGTGAAGTCTTATAGCTTGTGATTATTTGAACAGATGATCACCGTGGCTGTCACAGCCTTCGCATCTCTGAAATTTCTAGACCTTTCAACTGTATGCACTGTCAGGCAAAGGTGTACCCACTAGATATTTGTAACCCTGGTTGCCACTCCTGTTTCATTAAAAGGAAGCTCTGTTCCCCTCTTCTGTATAGTTGCTCCTAACTTGAAAACAGATGCCATCCTCCAGTGACCTCAACATTTTAGCCATATCGTATTGTTAATCAGGTATATGCATTGTTTCTGGTTTCATAGCAATTGTGCTCAGTAGTTTAACATCATTTTGTAATCCAAATAGGAATCAGTTCAGCCTGTTTTACTGCCCTGCAGAAGGTACTTTTTCCCTACAATTAGATGAGTTGGAATTGCTTAATTTTCACAATACTTTCTTTCTGTTTCTAAGTTCTCAAAGTTTCCCTCAAGCTATCGGTGATCTTGTCATTCTCTAGCTCTCATGTGCTTTGTTCCTTGACTCTATAGTGGAGTTTCACTGTGACTTTTAAATCTCTTTTTTTTAATAGCTAAATGCACAAGGGAGTGAGGTTCATTTCTAGTTCTTGGGAGGTATTTCTTGTCCCCAGTTCTTCTGTACTATTACAGGCTTATTTTTTGGCAAAAGGAAAAGTAGGGTAATGCCAAATGCACTCTCTGGGCACTACTCTGTATTTCTTGACTCCTCAATACTGTGATGCTTTTGTGTTTGTCTAATGCAAGGCTTTAATTTCATCAGTGTTCTTATCCAGGCTTCCTGATAGAATAAGAGTGTATGCCTGGTAACTGACCAGATCACCTTTGATGTGTTTTGAGAATGGCCTCTCTAGAGGGTCTTAGTAACACTGAGCAAAAACTTGTTGTCAGTCCATGGCAGAAAAGTTACCTTGCCCTGTGGAAACTCTCCTGCTCTCTTGTTTTTGCTCATCTCCTTTAGTGAGCAGTTGCTGTCATGAGCAACCTGCTGCTTAGCGGAGAGAGCCTTAATGCAGCTGTGCTTGTGATTCCTGATGAGCTTCATGAGGAACTACACTGCAGCCCTCAGAGGAATTAGTTTCTTCAGTTGAGCTCTATCCTTCTCAGAGCCACACTGCCCTGGATGACACTGTGTTGCTGATGCTGAATGTTGCTGTAATGCAACTGTGTGAGGCAGGCTGATGAAAAAGTCATTATCATTTTCAGTTAGAAAAGGCAGAATTTACGCAAGTGTCTAAGTGTTAAAAGATTTAAGTTCTTTTCATCAGCTAGTCTGAGATGTTTTGTACAAGGCCATTTGGTAAAGTTCAAGGGTAACTTGATTTTGAAATTTTTGTTGTTATAGCAAGGAGAGGTTTTTTTCTTGATGGAAAAAGAAAAATTGCTGGCATAATATAGCTTTAAAAAATATTTAAGGGAAGAAGGAGGAGGTTTGTGGATTAGACAAAGAGGTCATTTCTAAACAGAGAAAGCTTAAAAACCATCTCTCTATTGAACTCTGTAGTTGGGGACAAAACAGTTTTATGAGACTATTGCAAACAATGATCACTCTGATAAAGACACAGGCTCAGCCTCTGCAGAATGGTTCTAGTGATAGTCATTCAGCTTCTGATTCGTGCAGTGAAATCCAGAGAACAGAAGGCAAAGGACGTCCAAGTGTCGTAAGTAGAAAAAGGGTAATAGATACTTTACATTCCAGGTTTAAAGAGACTGTAAAAAGAGAAGTAAAAGAGAATAAGGAAAGAACCTAGCTTTTTATTCTTTTGGACAAGAATGGCAGAGACTTCTGTAACTTCAAGGAACTTTGTTTTCAACGTCTGGAATGATTTTTCATTGATTTTCCTAAGGGTTCCCCAAGATTTATTTTTAAGGTGTGGTGGATAAACAAAGTATTATTTGCAGCTTCTCTTTCCAGCTTTACAGTGAAAACATTGTAATAAATGCAGCACGCATGCAAAACATCTGTCAGAACCCAACATTATTTCCTCTTTATAGCTCAGAGTGGTTTTTCATTAATTGGTTGTAAAATGAAAATATCAAAAAGCTTGTTCAAAATGCACAGTAAAAACCATGAATGCTTAGAGGGCTGTGTTTATAACTGTGATTTTCATGCTGACATTTCAATGAGTCATGAAACACAAGCAGATGAAACAGGGATGTAGACAAAGTGTTGAAAAGTCCAAGAGTTCAGTACGTTATTCTTCTGTTTTACTAGTTACTGTTAAGGCATGTGCAACATGCTTTCAAGTTTTTTTGGAAAAAAAACCTCTCATCTTATAATGTGCTATGAGCTAGTATGTGTTGGACTGTCCCAGGTGACACATGATGCTCACATATGAGGTCATTTGAGGATTTTGCAGTTTTGCAAAGAAAGCAAAAGCTTTGTAGTTTATGCATCAAACTACTAACTTACAAGTGCAAGTCTTTTGTCTGCACCAAGCTTGAGACTATGGACTATCATAAAAGGGGGGAAAAAAAAACCTGTAAAAGAACTTTTACTGCTTTGAAAGGGGAAGGAGTTGAAAGTAGAGTACAAGCACGTGCTTTTACTGGTGTGATCACAGCACTGAAGTTGTTCCTAGGGTTTAAATGGAATACAAACACATCTCAGGCCTCTGCTTCAGTGAGATACAACAGACTATTAGTCTGATGACATAATAAATGGATACTTGGCAGAAGCGTGAGGTACCAAAGGGAACCAAACAAACTCACCTTTATCAGTATTTAGATTTTCATGAAATTTGCATCTTTTAATGAAACTTTTGCAAGTGTGCTGATGCCTTTCCAAGGTGCATAACAAGCATTCATAAGAATTTGGATTTTTTTCACAAAACATATGCGGGGGGGGGGGGGGTGTTTTGTTTGTTGTGGTTATGTTTGGTTTTTTTTAATTAAACCATTGACTTCCAAGGAAAGCAGCAAACTAGCAAGCCTGTATTAAATCGTGTGCAAAGTGCATTTGCTTAGTGTTTTTGAAGTAGACTACAGTGCTGTCGGTAGCCCAGGAGGGTAGTGACATACCAGATGATTTCCAAATTACAAATAATGTGTTTAAAACATATTTGTATATTATTTTGTTATATTTTAATTCATAAAAGTGTATCTTGTGTGACAGATATGTAGTAAGGGAGTCTCTTCTCCCAGGTAACAAGTGATAGGACGAGAGGAAATGGCCTCAAGTTGCGCCAGGGGAGGTTTAGACTGGATATTAGGAAATTTTACTTCACTGAAAGGGTTATCAAGCACTGGAACAGGCTGCCCAGGGAAGTGGTTGAGTCGCCATCCCTGGAAGTATTTAAAAGACGTTTGGATGAGGTGCTTAGGGACATGGTATAGTGGTGGTCTCGGTAGTGTTAGGTTTACGGTTGGACTTGATGATCTTAAAGGTCTTTTCCAACCTATACGATTCTGTGATTCTGTGATTCTGTAATCCAACCCACTACAAAAATAGCTTTTCACAGTTAGATACAATTTAATTTAAATGATTTCTTTTTAATCAAGTGAAAATTCTTTCAAGTATTTTGCTTTTTCCTCTGGTTTTTACCCCTTGATTTGACATTTTTCTATAATTCTGAAAAAATCCACTGAGTAAATTGTAACATATAGAACAGAATATTTAGAATAATTTGAATTTGGTCAAGGTTTGTATAACATCAAAAAGTCCTATTTGGTCTAGTGGTATGAAAACTTAGTTTATTAAATAAAGGGAAGGTAACTGTCTTCTGCACAACTTCTACTTGCAGAAGGTTTTCGAAGATCTGAAAAGTCTTATAATTATACCTACTAGATAAATTACTTACCTCAGTTCCTTTTAATCTTTTTACATTGTGTAACCACAAGTTATATTACAAGCCTAAGAACTGTTCTGTTTTCTTTTCCTTTTACTTCTCCCCACTTACTTGAAGTAAAGTCCCAGCTCAATGAAGTCAATGGAAAACTCCTCACTGTGTTCTGTGGAAACCAGGCTTAGAACAAAATACTTGGTTTTTTTCTTCTTTCATTTCTGCTTTCTCACTTTTTTCCTGTTTGTTTTTCATGTGATTCTCTCATTGTGTAAAAATGGAAATTGGATTCAAAGATGATATTTTTAATAGGTCAGCTGGACTTCAATGTAATATTGTTTGGAGGTCAGCACAGGAAGAAAAGATTAAACTAGTTATGTGGTGACTCAGCAATAGATTGAATAGGATACCTTTCCCAAAAATACCATTTCTATCATGCTGACATTTGGACCAAAATCTTTGCAAACCTATTTGAGTCAAGGTGATAAGAAGCCAGTCAATGTGTTTCATATCTTTTTTTTTTCCTGCAAATGTTTCGAATTCTTCAGATATAAAGGTGAATGTTTGAAAAGTTTTTGTCAGCTTTTATGCAAACCCCTTAATAAATAGAACTTCAGAAGTCTTCTTGGAAGCCACGTTGTTTAAAGTATTTTTGGCATTATAGCACGTTATGGGGAACGTTTGCTCCTTATGCTCTGGCATGTTTTCCAATAGATTGCTTTGCCAGACCCAATGGACTGCTTTGTACTTACCAGTCTCTGCTCTATTCTCCAGTCATCTCCTATAAATATGGCCCCCAAAATTACCTTTTGCTGATTTGACATTTATCCCAGTCTTTCAGGAGATTCTTCCAAGCAATTCTGTCAACAAGACCTTTGTCATTACACGTAAACATTACAAAATATGCGTCTTGGACACAGTTTTTTCAACAGGATTATCTTCACTGGGATAAGTATATTTTCAGTCTGACTCAGTTTTTCTTTGAGGCTCTGCAAGATTGCAGAATTTTCATTCTTGGAAACTGCTTGGTGATGGTAGATCTATAGTGTCTAAAAGCAGCTAAAGATTGCATCCAAATTTCTGTATTTTTCAGCTGGCTTTAGGAGGTGATTGCAAGCCAGTTTTCTGCTCTCCATCCCTATATCGTGGTGTAAACCCTGAACCTACAGAGTCTCATGCATCTGCAGAGTGATCCATTGATTTGACTGTTTTCACTGAAAGTACTTGGCAGAATCTTTCACTTAGTGATAAGACATAAGAGCCTTTTTTTAACCATTTAGCTTTTTGACCTAAAAAGTTAACAAGATATTTGTGATCTAATAAAAATGTAAATATCTCCCTATTCAGAAATCTACAGAATTTCCAAATTCCTGCAAGTACTTAGAGCATCCTCTTTACTTTTATTTTAAAGATTATGTTTTGGGGGATTTTTGTTTGGGTTTTGGTGTTGTTGGTTTGGGATTCTTTTTGCTTTAAAGAAAAGTTAGATTTCTGGAAGCAATTTACCCTTTAGCACTTTTTAATATTTCGCATGATAGGCAGTCACCCACAACTGAAGGTTTGAAAATTAGAGTTTTCAAATTCTAACCCTAATTCTGACAGAAGTGTAGGGTGAAAGTATCTGCAGCTTCCTGCTGTATTCATATATCTTACATTTTCTAGTCTAAAGAAAATCTTCTGTAAGGACCATGTCATAAGACTTATTACCTGTATTACGGACTTATGGTAAAGTGGTGACATTTCCATTTCAACCAGGTGGAGTTAAAAATTATTCATGCTTTCTGACAATCATGGACACAGCTCCTACATACATGGATTTGCTTTTGCTGGGAAGTAGCTGTAAGTCTCTCATCTGTCATGTAAATTCTATGTAACTTGAAAATTCAGGTTTTATATCTGCAGAATTGTCAGTCTGAAGCATTCAAAAATTGTATCTCCACCTCTGCAAAGCTTTAGTGTTGACTTGAAGTGATTAAGTAAATGTTTGTCAGGGTTTTTATTTATCTCCTGGGTTTCTATGATTTTGTGTTTTCCAACTTTTCTTTTTAATGGCAAGGTTTCCAATCTTTTAGAATGAGATGAAATTTTTATTGGCTCTCAATACCCTAAGAAAGCGAGGCCTTTATGATACTTCAAGTATCAGAGGACAACAGTGAGAGAATAAAAAAGATCCTTGATGCAATAAAAAATAAGAGTCAGATACTACTTTAATATTACATAAAATTTGCTCATTTTTGAGAGAGAGGCTAGTACTGTGAACAAACAGCTACAAGTGGTGAGTCTAGGAATTGTCCTACCATCTAGGCTTCAGAAGGGGCAAAAATTTTTTTAGTTTTGATCCAAGTCTGGCACACTATCTCAGTCTGTCAAAAGTAAACAGAAGTGAGGACAAATAGCACTAAGATGTTGTCGTGGTTTAGCCCCAGCTGGCAACTAAGCACCACACAGCCACTCGCTTACTCCCCCCCCTCGGTGGGATGGGGGAGAGAATCAGAAGAGTAAAAGTGAGAAAACTCGTGGGTTGAGATAAAGACAGTTTAATAGGTAAAGCAAAAGCCGAGCATGCAAGCAAAGCAAAACACGGAATTCATTCACTACTTCCCATGGGCAGGCAGGTGTCCAGCCGTCTCCAGGAAAGCAGGGCTCCATCACACGTAACGGTTACTTGGGAAGACAAACGCCATCACTCCGAAAGTTCCCCCCTTCCTTCTTCTTCCCCAGCTTTATGTACTGAGCACGATGTCATATGGTGTGGAATATCCCCTTGGTCAGTTTGGATCAGCTATCTTGGCTGTGTCCCCTCCCAACTTCTTCTGCACCTGGCAGAGCATGGGAAGCTGAAAAGTCCTTGACTAGTGCAGCAACAACTAAAACATCAGTGTGTTATCAACACTGTTTTCAGCACAAATCCAAAACATAGCCACATACTAGCTACTATAAAGAAAATTAACTCTATCCCAGCCAAAACCAGCACAGATGTGTTTCCAGGGACTGATACATCTACCACATTAAACAGTGGAATTAACTGAATGCGTGCATCTGCATTTCTGAGTATAGGAGAGAGAAGAAAAACAAAGCCAAGTGTTTGGGTCATAGAAAAACCCCAGGGAGGAGGGCTACAGGCTTAGGCACCAACTGGGAAGGGGTCTTGGAATTTGAGCAAAAAAGTGCTTCTTGTTAAGTCCTGCTGTCTTCAGGGAAATGGAGCTTTGTATGCTCTTTACAGACCAACAGAATTGCTTGGAGGGGATACACAGCTCCATTGCCAGTTCTGCCTTCTAACTAGAATAAACTTTGACTATTGAGTTTTTGGCTAACTGCTCAGAGAAGAAAAGATAGGATTCTGTGTATTTTTCCTCAGCCTGTCTTGCCACAATAAACTATTTAAGCTTTTGCATTGATTACTTTCACTACCCACTTTTAACACAAAAACATTTGTAGTTGTTCTGGTGTGGATATAGCCTACATAAGCAGCAGTATTTCCTTCCAAGTAGCTGAAACTGCTGCCACTTGTGGGGTGGAAGTGTCTCTATCTTCACTTTACATATGCACATGAAAGTCATGCATCTTCTAAGGTCCCACAGGAAATCAGTATCAAAGACCGAAATAGATGAGTATGTATATACAGAAGTGCATAGCTGCAAGACCTTTCCTTCCTTGTCTGTCTTTCTGCTAGTATTTTCACCCTGTTCTTCCTGTTGGTCCCTTTGCTTTTCCCCCTGCTTTTCCCTTCCCAGTGTACTCCCCTCTTCTTGGAAAAGCCCCACCTTACCCCTCAGTTCTTCCTTTCTAGACCACTCCACACTCCTTTCTCTTCTTCACAGGAAAACTTTTCAGATCCTTCTCATGCTGAGAGTTAGTTCTTCTGTGCAGTCATAATGCTGCTTTATTGCGATGTGAGATCCGCCTGGGGTGAGAAGGATAAGGGACAGCGATGCTGCTTCTCCTCTGCTCAGAAATACAAAGTGTAGTCTCCTGTTGCTGGAGTAGAGCTGCAGGGGAAACAGGGCTCAGTGCACGCAGCTCAGGCTTAGGAGCCTCGCATCGGCAGCAAGAAACGGACAGCAGTGGCAAGTGTTAGCTCTTGCTAGGTATGACACTGCAGCATGAAGGTTTTAAATGTTGTAAAGATAGCAGTAAGTATGCCGAAGTTTGGGGCTTCTCTGAAATTAAAAAGCAAAACACAAATAAAAACTCAGCTGAACAAAAGCTGAGCATATGAGAGAAGTGTGTTAGTTCCAGGTTCTGTAAAAAGAAGCTGCTTTGGAATAAATCTGACCTGGCAGTGACCTTCAGAATAGGCTGATCTTCCCAAAGGAGCTTCCTAATTTGTACCTGTAATGAACACATCATCTATATAACCAATTCCTGCATTTGAACTATGCCATGTTTGTTCCATTATATGATGAAATACAGATGTATTTCCAGACACACCAGGAAGCTATTTCTAAATCATCTTTTGCTCCACTGCTGACTAAATAAAGTGATTCCAGGCTTTCAGGATTTAAAACAGGTTCCTATCTAAACAGTTGTTGAGGGTTGCTTTATAGTCCCTGTAACTGCAGAGAGAGTCCTGCTATTTCACAGGATACTTGCCCAGCACATGTTGAAAATTACAGAGTTAATAGCTTACGCTAACCATTTTCTCCCACAGTTTTCAGAAGCTTTATGCTGTATTGTAGTGCGCACAGTCCTCATGCTGACAAAGAAACTGAAGCCTGTCCCTTTCTAACCATATAGTCCTTATGTTCTTTCTAGCAAGGCAAAAAAACTCTTATATATGCTTGTTTCCCAGGATTGCTTTCAGAGGGGTAGCCCTTAAAAATCTCAGAGAATGGAGCCACAACACCTCTAAAGAGAAAACTGGGACTAACTTCACCTTCAGGTAGTTACCTAGAGCAACAGATTTCTACGGTTAGCAAAGACTCCTGGCTTTGAGCTGTTGTGTCTAGAGAGTAATGTGTCGGTCTCCATGACTTCTCTAGCCATCATGTTAGGGGTTGACCATCGATCATCCCATTATCATTATTCTTCCCTCCTTTGCCCTTCTGACAGACTGCCCTGAGCCACCCAATTGCATTGAAGTGGTGCCTGATGAGAACTTGTTTGTATTAAAATAAGACATACAATAGTCTTCAGTATTTTTAATAGTTAAGTAATATTTATGTATCACATCAATGCTGATAGAAATGCATGGAGTATCACCCGTGTGGCTATACAGTAGGATGCCTCTTCTGCGCTCTCACAGCTTAGATCTTGCTTTTATGAGCAGTGTTGCTAGGATAATTGGAAAGATCGTCTGTTTCACCATACTGACCCTGTGCATTTAAATAGTGTGAATTATTTAAGTCCCTCTGTCCATCCATCCCTCTTCTATTATGTTATATCTTATGGGAGAATCTCTTTGCTATCTGTAAAATCACTAACCATTACACTTTTCAGGAATGTGGCTGGACATTGGTATATCTTGGCTAGGTTTGAAAAGCAAATTAGTTCTCCTGGGGCATTTAGGCCAGGTGTCTTAAACTGCTGCGAAAGGCAGTTGTTCCTTTCAAAAGTAGCAAGATTTTCTTCTCTAAATTTCTGGCAGCAATAGGAGCAGTAGGATGATTTTCCTGACCTGATTCTGTCCTAATTCTGTGCCAGTCCTCTATGTCTCCCAGTTCTGGGGTAGAGCAATGGCTGTCAGTTTTCATGGCTCTGGTGATCTTTTCTGATGACACCTAATGTTCCAGTTTTTCTCCAGTTGTTGGGCCATCTTGCTCAATCTAATTCTATCAGATCTGTTTGGGCTTGGAGAAAATAAAGCTATTGGTTCACATAGTAAATTCAACTCTGTATTAATTGTTTATAATTATGAAAAGCTAAGACTTTCTTCATGATGGGCAGCATGCTGCTCACCCAGGAGTACCAGGTACGCTTCTGTCTGTCACTCGGGTTTGTATTGACTGTTTTTATGCCACCTGCTTCCCCTTCTCACTCCCTTTGCACCAACCTGGAGCAGCAGTTCTGACCTCCAGCACACTCTCAGCAATATGCTCTGGATGTCTGCAGTTTCAGCTGTCTGCTGTTACAGGGGCATGATTTATGCTCATGTTTGCAAGACAGGCTTCTGCAGCCCTGTTTCCCTGGCTTCTATAAGCATTCTTCTTGTGTATAATGAATTGTACATACCTGCAGACTCAAATGCCTGAATGCTGTAGCAGGCATGTGTATGTCAAACTACAATGAGGACTCTTCAAAAAAACAGCAACCAACTTCCTTGTAATGTGATCAGAAGGGGACAATACATGCTTCAGTGTATTCTGAAACACATTCTGAAAGGAGGCAATAGCTTGGAGCGATTTAAGACGACTTTGATATGCTATAACTGCATTTCCTCTTTTGCTTCTCAAGACTTAGATCTTGGCTGAAAAGGTTCCATGTCCTGGCTGGGCACCCCCAGGAAACCCTAATCCAGCACCCTTGTGAATTGACACTGTTAGATACGGTGCCGGGAGGTGTTTCAGCAACAGATGGGCAAGCAGCTCTGCTGTGGCATTCTTACAGGAAATTTAACAAAAAGTTTCTTGTATTGCAGCCTTACAAGAGGCTCTTCCTACCTCTTGTTGATGCAGTTTTACTGTTCCTTCAGGGAGCAGTTTTTATAAAATTTACCTGATGCCTTTTGGCTTTCCAAAATCATTTGGCCTTATGTGGATGACAGTGATGAAAGGTTAGAAGAGTTAAGTCACTGAACTTAAAAAAGACAAAACGTAAAAGGAATGAATTTATGGCTTGATAAGCTTCTATTTTGCATTATTTGTATGTGATGCATCAAGGGAAATATGTGAATGAAATATTAAAAATCTAATTAGGTCAAATCCAAAAGGTTATATACTGATTTTCAAAATCTCTCTGTTCTCTAAAACAATGACAGAAAAAGTCATACTTACAATAAGTGATACCACTGTCAAGAGTTTCTTAGACTAAATTTTGTACAAGGACAACCTCAAATGACCCATTTTTGGTGCTAGCCAAATTTCCTCTTGGAAATTTCCCATTGGGGTTATTTTCTCTCCAAGGACTCTTTTCACCTGGAACTTCTAAATTAATTCAGCCTGACTACAATAACAGTTTGGAGATGTTTTAAACCGCATTTATTATTGAGGGAATTACTATTCAGAACATTTTACTGATTAATATACGACAGTAGCACATACAATGTCCCATTCTACATATATAAGATCATACACACTCTGCATTTGTTTTTTTGTGGTGGCATTACCCCCAAAAAAATTTATAGGCATGTTAAAGTTGAAAAGGAGGGGCCAGTGGTACTGGACTGTATATGACTCTTTCAAACTGTCAGTATCAAAGCTCTCAGTAAAAACAAACGGATCAGATTGCATGGAGCATGAATGAAGCACACATCTTTATATACGTAGGGAAGTGTATGAGTTTAAGACTTTCTGAGCTTAAACAGCATTAAAGCTCAACTTTACTTTCTCCTGATAAGGCTGACACCGCATGCCCTGAGCTGAGACAGCCCCCTCAACAAATTGTTGCAGGGAAATATCTAAGCGTATGGTCATCAACTCATGCCATATTTTCCTCACAACACCATCAGCAAGCAGATGCTTTATGTAATCAGAAATTCCTGCTTACTAACAGAGAAATCACAAATATGACACATTGCCCAACATTTGGGCTTTTTTTTTTTATTACGGGATGGCTACAGGAATTTTAAATATGTAGTATAAAACTAGTGAGTCTGTCTGTCTTATCTGATTTTCCTAAAAACATAGAGCCTCCCTAGTCATCATTTCCAGTCCCTTTCTCTTGTCTCATTAAGCCAATATCTCTTTAGAAATAAGGTCATAAGATTCCTTTTTTTTGTATCCTAATGACTTTTTATTAGCCCACCTCTGTAGCCTTGTTCCCTGTGCCTTTGTCCAAGTCATCTGTGAGGGTTGGCCCATTCCATCATCCCACCCCTACAGAGAGGTGGCAGGTATCTTATTTTGAATGTCCTAGTTTTCACAGATTTAAAATTTTATTCCTTGCATGTGGACAGGACATGCTTTTGGGCACCCATCCTTTCTTCCCAGAGGAACAGGGTTTCCGCAGGACCTGACGCAAATGTGGAGGAGCCTCTGAAGCTCCTGAAACACACATAAGAGGAGAAAAAGAGCATGAAAGTTGCTCACCCCTTTCCTCCTTGGTCTCCTTAAGTTCTTTGTAGAGTCTTGTGACTTTCCTGTCGGGCTCCCCACTGCCCTTAAAATGCTCTTCCTTCCTTGGTCTACTCACTGTTCATTAGTTCCCCTGTCCTCCAAAGCAAGAATTCATATGTGTAACTTTCTTTCTTTTTCAAAAACATTTTGACTATTTACCCCAAATAATAAAGTATGTCTTTCTCAAAGGTTTTTGCGTTACTCATGATATCTACTCAGTTGGTTTTCTGAATTCCTTTTGAGGATCAAATGCAAACTTCCACTAGGTATAGAGTAAGTTAATATTATACATCCTCTTCTACCACCCAGTTCATTTAGAAGTTGGTCAATAAGGTGGAAGCCATTCTTGATTTCAGATACCTAATATGTTCTATAGCCTCTTCAGGATCAGGAATTTAGACACTTACCTATTCAGGGTGCCAAATGTTGAATGTTAAGAACATTTGGAGCATCGTGGAAAGCCGTGGTTTCATCCACTAAGGATACGCAAGAATAGAAAAAACAGTTTATCAGAATTTTATCACTTAGGAAAAGCTGTTTTTTCAGGCAATATCTTGAAAAGCACAGGCAAACGTGACCCTAAGCTTATGACTCTAACCTTACCTTGGATCCCCATGAGGCATACCAAATTTCAAGCCAATTTGAGCAAGTATGTGGATTTTAGAGCGCTTAAAGTGCCGACCTTTAAACAGAAATCGGTACTCAACCTTGGAGAGCCTGCACTCCCTGATAATTAACAGGAGGATTTAGTTTTTAAACTGTATTGTGGGAATGTAAAAGCTCTTTGTTGATATTATTAAAATGGAATTTTTGAGCTATGACAGATTCAGATTTTGCTCTTACGGATTCTAATGAATAACAGTGCTTAGAATATATCAGAGCAGAGCTCTCCTTAAGGATTGTTACCTGCTATATTCTGGAACTGTCATAAAATGCTAAAATGTACTTCATTGTGTGTCCTCAGAAACCATTTGTATTTCCTGAAGAAAATTCTTGCAACACGTATTTTTTTTTCTGAAGTCGATTGCAAGCAGCGGTAGACGAAAGCAAGCAGTATAACCAGCGTGGACACTAGCATGCCGCTTAAGAGCTCTGGAACATGACATGTTGCAATACTTAATTCGTTAAGCACAAGAGCGTATTGTGGCATTAACTACAAATTTTGTGATTGTTCTCACATGCACACCAGCTGGTCAGACGTTGTGTGTTATGGTAGCACCAAGTGGTTCCAGTAGAAGTCAGGTCCTTACAGTGGTAAATACTGGGGGGAAAAAACCCCAACCAACCAAGCAAAAAAATCACCAAAAAACCCCCAAACAGTAAAAACAAAAGTAAAGGTGCAGATAAAGATAAAAAGATATAGTGACAGGAAAAACAGAAACAGCAAGGGGATGGGTGGCAGAGGTAGAAAGATAATTCAGCTCTTTTTTTCATACCTGCATACCTCATAGTCTTTCTGTGGACATGCATGTGTACTCTGGAGTAAAAAATGTTCACTTATTTAATTGATATTCTAGCAATAATCATAAATCTTTCCCTTAGTACCATCTAATATCTTGTGCATTCCTCAGTCCAGCTTCAAGCTTTCCTGAGAACTGGGACAACATGTTTAGCAATGCTTCTTTTATCCTTCTTGATCTCACAAGTCTTAGATAACCAGCTGGATTCTGTGGTCTTTTCAAGCATGTTCTGGTTGTAGTCCAAACTGTAAGTAAAGACTTTAAAACAGTAGGATGTTTTCTCAAATTCTGGAGACAGACTTACAGTTGGTGTAAGCGGCCATAAAACTTCCTTTCTGTCGCCTACTTATGTCTTTTTTTGATGCCAGTTCATCTGCAAAACCCTCTCCTCATGGGGAGTGCAGCGTACTTGTATTTAAGATGGTTTTGCTCTTGTGAAACTGGCCTTTACATGAGTGAGTCCAAGTTCTTCATCTGCAATGTATCTTGTATATTTGCACACCTATATTGGGCACAGTCCAGCCCTTTCTCACTTCTGCATTTGTCATTCAAGTGCTGTTTTATTTTTTTCTTGCCTGTCATTAATACAAATGTCAGACGAGTGTGGGCCTACCTCAGAACCTTCTGGCACCCCAGTAGGCAGCAATATACCAGGTTGAAATGTGTCAAGTATCTATCATTACCCTTTGCTTGCAGACCTTCAAGCACCATCTTTCACTACCTCTGGCTCACTGCCTCCTACAAGCTATCCTGAAAAATTAATATCTAGTTGCTTGGATAGGGGGACTGTGACATAGATGTATTAAATAATTCTATCAAGTGGTTTTTTTGCACTGTTTTTGTGAGTGTGTTAAAACAAGAGTCACGGATATAGTCTGGCCTGCTTTTGCTTTTTTTAGATTCCTGGTTGCTTATTGTTCAGCATTTTTATATTTCATTATAAATTCCTATACCTTTAATGGTTATTGAAGATGAACATGTGGATTCAAAGTTGCATAGTTATTGTCACAAGTCTTCACATGTATGTGTGAGTGTATATGATGATATGCGTGCGCACATGTAAAAAAACCTCTTTCTAATTTGATTTTATCTACTTCATCCTACTCATTCACATAGACTTTTACCATCAGAAACAGTATCAAACCAGTGGAAAGAAAGTGGTATCTACCTTGCTTACTCCACTGAGAGTTCACTGTTCTGGAACAAAAGCGGCATGTTTTCATTCACTAAAGAAAGTAAATATAAACTGAACAAGATACATTTACGTTATTTAATTGAAATTATACAAATTAAAAACATAACTAATGGAAGTGTAAGTAGTTACTATTTTAAATAATTTTTTAACCGAATTCACAGGCAGATTTATATGTTAAAATTGCGAAGCCTCAGTAATTTGGATATTTTTTTTCTTTCTCAGTTGCTCTATGTATGTCTTCTTAGAAGATTTCCTTAGCTTGAAAAGAGCTGTGGAAGGAAAAACCCTTCGGCCTGTTGGCCTGACATTAGAGACACAAATCTGAATATCACATCAGACAAGCTAACTTCTTACTGGTCTGTCACCCCTGGCAAGTTCTTTGTCTTCTAAACTGTAGGTGTTTTGGGATGTGGAAAATTACCTTGTCTGTACTTTTCATGGCCATGTGGTATTAAAAGACAGTAAAAATAGACAACTAACAAGGGAACATCTTTACAAGAGGGCAAAGAAGCATTTAGACCTGTGGGAGATGACTCTTTCCCCTTCTCTCTTTTTCTCTCTCACACACACATTCACACACTCAGATGCACACATACATACAACCCAAGACGTGAGTGATCAATGCACCTGCTGGGCCAGGCTCCTGCTGAAATCACAAGCGAGTTCTAACAAAACAGCTGCCTTCGTGGCCTCCTGTAGCATGCTCTTCAGGACAAGGCAAACATATCCACCTAAAATCATGTTTTGTTTGCATCCTAACTGAAACAGCATTAAAGGGGGAAATGGGAATTCAGAGCTGCCAGCTACGGTATCTCTGCTATCAGTTCGCCAATAAGGCCTAGTACAGACCCACAGAGCCTCTGGATAAATTGTATTTTCCAAGGGTTAATTAAGCTGTCTTGAGCTTCTGCATGAAGGGGAACAAACTGGCACTTGCAGCGTTTTCTGAAACCTGCTGTCGACATTACAGTCCCTGCTGCTTTTAGCTGTATCGATCCGATGCCTGACCTGTGAAATCCTTGATGGCTGCTAACACTGGAAGCTTACTGGAGCTTTCCAAGGGAGCTTCAGGACAGCTTGTGTAGTCAAGTACAATTACCTGTCCCTCCAGGAGAGCCAATTAGTTCACAAAGAGCTGGAGCAGAACAAATGTTTTGTGTGTGATTTAGAATCTTTAAAAAGCTTTGTTCTGTCTGATTCTTTTGTTTCTAATTTTATGATTATTGCTCCATTCATGACAATCCACACTGCATTTCCTTATGTGTCTCATAAAGGGCTACTTGGGCATGAGAAAACAGATTTACAGTTGTTACTTTTTAACAGAAAAAAAGTCTCATGTGCAATGCAAAAGCCAGCCTTAGTCATTTTAAATATCATGGACCTAAAAGTAGAATGCTCACATATTGAATATTTTCAGAGCCTTAGATTAATTTGTTTAAAACTGACAGCATATGTAGACATTTGTGCTGTAATTTTTATAGCACATATATACATATATGTATATATACACAAATCTCACTTTAAATTCTGGGTCTTGATTTTCTGAAAGTGAAAAGACAGCAACTGTTGTACAAAAAACCCAACCCATAAAAAGAGTGGAAGTTAGAGATCACCATGTATGTTATAACCCAGTTAATGCAGTATTTATAACTTTTAAAAGTAGAAATAAAAGACAGTGAACCAAAATTTAATCTCCGTTATTCCAAACAATCTTACTACTTGGCTCAAGTTGTACGGGGGAACAGAGGAGCATTGGCTTGGTAACAAAACTCTTCAATTAATCTGAACTAATAATTCAAATAAGTAAGGACCCAATAATTTCAGTGGTCAGTTACAGTGGACTGAGTCCAAAATATGCAATGTTCTGCATATAAATCAGACTATAGCAAAGGTGGTTGCAATAGGAAAATTTTGGACGGTTATCAGCTGGTGGTGAGAGATGTCCTGGGGTCAGTGATTACGGGTTTCATAGGTATTGCACAGCCCATACCCTGTTACTGAAAGTGGAATCCTTAGGGTCTTTTATTTGGGGGGGAGTGGGGGTATTTGGGTTTTTTAATCTTCGCTTTGAAGAGTGATAGAGAATAGATCTCACTGGCTTCCAGTTTAGGGCTCAGGGTTCAATGACATATCCATTACATTTGGATTCCTTCCAATCCTAAGAACGTGTGGCATTGCCATTCTGCTTGAGAAATGGAAGGAAAGGGAGTGGGACGCAGACCTTTTCATTTCAAGGTCACGGGTTTGAGGTCTGGGTTAGCAGTGACCAAAAGTTATTACTGCATGATGACCGTTCTGGTTTCCAGTGTGAAATGAGACTAAATGAGGAAATTTAGTCCAATTCCCAGTTGAAGAATGTTCGTAGTACAGAAACCACCATTACAACTGACACTAATTTGCACTCTGCTTAGCGGTGATAGCAGATAGACCAAGGATGGAATGGGCATTAGAAAGGATTTATATTCTAATTCTTTGTGGTTGTCCTTCCAAAGGAGGCTTGAAACACTGCAGTACAGCAGTAGGGAGACATAACTTGCTGTTTCATTTACTATACAGGTGTGTCTTGTAGGGGATGCAGACTATCATGCTATCAAGCTGGCAATTCTCACATGTAGGAGAAAAAAATAAAAGTTGATCCACTGGGCAGATAACTAACTTTTTTTACCAGAGTAATGGTAAAAAATTCTTACCATTTTTTAACCAGGGTAAATTACCATGTTATTTTAGAAAATTGGGAACACTTAGATTCACAGCTGAAAAAAATCGTGAGTCAGTCCTTATGCATAAGAAAAAAGGCTTTCATGCTCATGTACTGGTAATGACTTTGTGAAAGTTGGAGTTTCCAAGCCTATCCCTAAAGCATGAGCATATGGAGGAAATGGCTTTTGTTTACTCACTTCCAGCGTTTGCTTTTATTTTTACTTTATTAGTCACTAAATCACAGGCATTAATTTTGGACAAAATGTAAGTTTGGCTTAAGTGCTTTTGTCAGCAGCTTTTCATCAGTTTTGGGAACTTGCCTTACCTCTTGGACTGGATGTGTTATGATACAATAGGACATTAAAGAGATGTTAGGAGAGAATCCACCTCAGGAGCTGCTACGGTAAAATTTGCTGTTATCAGGGAAGACAGCTATTTCACTGATGACGCTTGTAGTCTCTGAAGCTCTCTTTAGCACGTGCTTATTCTTTTTCATTGTGTCTGGGTGCATGCATCCATCCATACTTCATAGGTATGCAAGGAGAGTTGTTGGTGCATTTGACAGCCATCTTCCTGGTTGAGATGGAACATCTTGAAAAAGAGATCCAGGAGTGTCTCATGCTGAGGAACATTATTCTTACAAAACTCAATCAGGCTAAGGCTGTGTCAGGCATATTCATGGCAGCAGAGCCATTCATAGCGGGAAGGATTATTGCAGTGTCTCCTCTAGTTGTGCTTCTGCCAGGTCCTCTGACTCCTAGATGCCTTAGTGAAGATGAAAAGCATGGACTTTGGTGGGTTGGATTGACCAAGTGACATTGCATAGAATCTGGAGGACTAAGATTTATAAATGTGCCTGATTAAACTTCAGGATGGTGAGACAAGGTGTTTACCATTTGAAGGAACACTCACTGACTTTGAGGGATCTCCAAGAAATCTACTGGCAATCATAGAGCAAGATGATCCTGCAAAGGGTGGTTTCTGTTTGAACTAGCAGTTCCCACAACTACATTCAGCCCATGGTCTTATCAAAAGGTGGGTGAAGGAAGGAACCCCATGAACAAATTTTGTCTGGCTTCCACTGGATTACCTATGTACTGCAATAAGTGTCAACAAATGCCTGATCTTTTGTGCATTACATGCTCTCGTAGTAACTGTGCTGAGCTATAAAATGATCAATTATTTATGTGGGAAGCATAGTAAGTCTGAGTGGCATTTCTGTAACCTGGAGCTTCGCAATTAATAAATAAAACCATTTCTTCTACTGTCAGTGGCCTGTATCCTTGCTTGCTGAGCTGCATGCTGGGCAGCCAGGAGAGGAATTGTAGGGGCACATTGCCATACATTTGCTTTGCTGGTATAATTACTTGGCAACATTGTCAATATTATCTACCTTGCTTAGAAGAAAAAGGATATTACTGTGAAAATCTCTACAATAATATTAAATGAAGCCTTACTTAGTCATTTGCTAAAGAAGCATCATAAATTATATTGCAGCACGCCTTCAGAACAAATCCTTTATTTGCATTTCTCCCTTTCTTCCCTGCCACTTCATACTGAGTCCAGAAAAACTCCATGATGTGGTGGGCAGAAAACACAAGGTTAGCAGTAAGGAATAAGTGTTAACCACCACAAATGCTGCAGTATTCCTTGCAGTGTAGTGATTTTTGTCCTTTGGGTCAGGGTTAAGCACAGTACAGCAGCACTTTCAAACTGCCTTACGAGTATGAGAAGCTGCAAAGGAGGTCATCTTGTGAAAGGTCAGCAAAAGCAAAATAACAAGGTATATCTGTGTGTGGGAGGGAAATGTTTGATGTGTTGGTGGTACATGTAAGAGACCAAGTGAAATCTTCTTAGGAGTAACATTCAGCGTCCAGTCCTGGAAGTTCATTTGTGCCTCTTTAGGTTTCTGATTCAGGTCTCTCTTAGAGGAGGGCAACTTGCTAAGGAAAAATAAGAAGCAATCCATGCCGCCAGAATTTTGCAAATTTTTGCTTAGTAGGTTTTGTCCCCTGATGCCTTTCCGCAGAGCAGTCTCAGGTGTCTGGTTCACAAAAATTTAGCCACTCTTACATGGTCTAGCTGTATGCAGGGAGGGAGAAGAGTGGCAGTGTGCCAAGAGAAGCATCAAAAGCATGTGCAGAAATGCTTTCTGTGTCTTCTGGGTGCAAAAGGCTACCTGTCCCCCGTTGTGCTCTGGTACAGTGAGTAAAGCAGACTGTTTTTATTCAGGAACACAGACTGCTGGGGCTGAGTCCTTTTCTCCTGTTTTGGGAGTGTCACAGACTCAAGCAGATCCTGCATTCCTATGAAATTGAGCATTTACTTGGGCAGAATTGAAGGATTCTGGTACTGAGAGGTGCAAAAAGTCAAATTTTGGTTGGTTGACTGATCCAGGCCTCTTGGTATGGTCTCATTCCCATGCCAAGTCACTGGAAATCAGCATGCAGTCTAGCCTGGAGGTTTAGCACTTCATCTTTTGGGGTCTTTTTTTTCAGATTGCGTTTCTACCTGCAGGTCATACTTTCTAACATTTAAGCACTTCAGTCATCTTTTTATTCTTTTACTACAAGAAAGACAGAAAAAAAAACCCAACCCAAGCTTCTGTTTTTCTATAATTACAGCAGCAACTTTCTTTTTGAATATTTCAACATAGTGCCTGATGGAGGAAATTTAACATGGTGCTGAAATAGCTCTCATGGAAGAAAAGTACCTGTGCTCCATGGGTCCACTGAGCCACTGGAAGTGGTACTTGGGGCACGTTCTGTCCACTTGGTACAGACTCGCATTAAATTTGTAAAGCATGCAACTAAAAGTCCATATGCTAAGCATGTGGGGTGAGCTAAGTTAGCTGTGTAAGAAAAAGCCCGCTTAAGGTGTAAGCGTAATATAAGCAGAGATGCTTATTAATTAATTAAACAGTTTTGTTCGTCCCTCAGCATTAAAACAGTTTGAGCTTTTCAAGTGCAGAGAAGATTTCATTTCACTTATCCACAACAATCATGTGCTCCATGGCCAGAGAGGTGGTCACGTTAAAAAAAAAAAAAATCCCATTGTGTAGCCTACAGTGTCCCTACCCACTGTTGCAGCTCTCCAGTGGTTTTCATAAAAAAATGTATTTGGGCAGATTATAACCATTCTTCAAACATCTGTGAAATATCACTATCCACAAAACACTTGGGCTTTAATTGTTTGAAATGCCTGTCTTAAAATGATCCTTCTAAAAAGTTTGATTTTTCCTTTTAATGTAAGCAACATTTTTATGTTCTAAAAAAAAAATCCTCCAGCATTGTCAGAAGTGCTGTGTTCCACTTTATGAACCCTGAAGTAATGGCTCTGCAAAAGTATATGCAGAAGTCTGTTATTGACTGCGAAGACATTCGGTACCGATTGACTGTGAACTAAAGCATCATTTTCACTCTTACACCAGCATCAAGATAATATTCCATTTGAACCTCTGATTTGATTGATACATCTCAGCAGCAGGACACTTAGACTTTTATGTCATAAAATGAAAATGAAATATTTTATGTCACTGAACACAACAGCCTGGCATGCAGTAGTTAAAATCCAATGAAGTTCCAATCAATCCTGTAGTTACTAAAATACCTAGAATCTTGCATTTTTGTTCCAAGAGGGCTTCCAGGAAAATGTCGTAAAGCTAAGATGGTGACTAGTCAGTATTTGTACTTTTAAGGCTCTAGAATTTCCCAGCTTGCAAAGGCTGCTAAATATAGACAAGCAGTTGTGTAAACAGCAGCTTGGAATACAGGACATCCAACTTGCCCATCCTGCAAACTGAAAACTCTATTTTACAAGTGTATTTACCTACTATTGTTCAGGCAGATACATTTTAGGCTTTGCTTAACTCGGGGATCTAGATTTGAAAAGTCTTTCCTAAAAATTCTTTTAATAACATGCTTCTAGTGAAATGCAGGTGATGTTTGAATTCTTCAGATTTTGTAAGGCAAATATCTGCCTACTAATCTAGAAAATATTTAACTTGAACATATCCTCTCAGCATTGCTTGTATTTTTTTAAAGGAAAAAAAAATCTAACGGTTGTTTCAACTTTTTATATGAACTGCCCATCTTGACAGGTTCTTAACTTCAGTATATTGTGCCTCATTAGTACTTTAAAACCTGCTGAAGCTAAACTGCATCTTACTTGCCTATTAGTTCAACCTTAGGCCCATCAGTAGAGCATTACCCAATGTCTTGGGAACAATTAAGGCATGCCTTCCCTACCAAACAGTTTCTAAGTGGACAAAACATATTTACCAGTAGAGTTTGTGGCACACAGAATGGAAATGCAATGAAAACTACTGGGAATATGCATTAATCCTAATGCTGAACAAGTTCCTAATAACTCACTTGAAACTCCTGGGGATATAGGATCAAGTATGTACTCTCTAAATGCTACTAATGAAACATTTACAGTCTACAGTGGTAAAAGGAAAATAGAAGAGTCTGTGGCCAGTTAAAGGGCTACTTGAACAACACCCAGAATGCAAACTTAAGATGTACGTGATTATTGATCTTTTCAGCAAAAAGGCTTTATGAATAATATTCATACCATACCATTAGAAGCTAAAGTAGCCTGGGAATTAAGCATCAGCAGGAGAGCAATTGATGGATTTAGACAGGTCAGACAATGTCATTCTAAAAGCAGCTAATCAATATGGACAAATGTGCCAGAAAGGTGATTTGAAAAATGACTTTATAATAAGGGAGGGAAAAAAAGCCAGGTTCCTTAGGTCCCAAATTTTTCCTCCCTCAGAATTATATATTATTGAAACAAGGTTGTTAACTGTTTCACATTTCCACAAGCAGCAAAAAGAAATTAAACTAAAAAACACAAGGGCAAAGCTACAGTTTTCCCCCCACTGAAGATAAGTAAATAGGCTGACACCAGGGGAATTTTGTCCAGGGTAGCTACTGTGGTCTCCCTGCTGTCCAATTTTACAGCTGGGCCATACGTTATCCCACCTCATTTTGAATCCTCTTTGAAGTTGCAAACTTAGCACCAGAATATGTGTAGCGTTTTGTTGAAAAGGGTTGCTCCAGCATTCCTGAGGAGGCAAAACCTTTCTGAGCTGGATTCTTTCTGCAACAAAAGAGCTGTGATGGCTTTAACTTGCTGGCTTAGGTAGCTTTCCAGCTGCTTTGTTCCCATTGAAGTGGTGCGAAGTGGTCAGAGAGATGCCACTTGATTTCCAGTTGGACTTCTTCAGGAGTCGACTGGCAGCTATTGGATGTTGTTAAACTTTTGTCTGTCAGATTAAAAAGTGCACTACATTAAAGTGTGATGTTATTTGCTCTTGCAGTTCACCATAACCTACCAGCTGCCTGAACAGCACACACTTAACAGAGCTTGTTTAATTCTGGACTCTCTCAGCCAAACTTCTCACTGGCATCTATTCTTCCCAAACCACAAAGAAAATCTAGTGACTAATGCTTAGGGCTCCAGGTTAATGTTAAGTAACTGTTTCTACTTCTGACAAAAACTTCTTATGTGACCTATTGGACACATAACCAAACCTGTCCTTTGCTGCAATTTCCCCATCAGTAAAATGAGTAGAATAGTACTTCACCACTTGAGAAGTTCATACTTACGAACTCCCCTGAGATATTCCAATGGAAGGAATAAAAGAAAAGGTTTAAGTACTAGAGGATTGTTATTATTTCTGCTTTTGTCAAAGACACAGCTACCTTCAATTTATTTGAATCTCAAAAAGTAGGAAAAATAGATCATTGAAAAGCAATGGATGTGGAAGTTCAGAACAAATTTCTCGTTCCTTTTAGTCTCTGCTGTCTCAGAAAACAGCTAATTTGCATCAGTCCCTCCGAAATCCTTCTCTATCATCTTTCCCTGTGTGACTTCTCTCTCTTTGATCAAGTAGTTAAATATGTGTCAGCTGAGAGATTATGTTTTCTTTCCCCAAAATGGCCTTTCTTTTTCAGGCCCATCTGTGACATGTCACCTGAGCAGGAATTTCAGTTTCAATATCCTACAAGTCTTGTACCATGTCTGAGATGATTCTCACCACGTCCCTGGAAGAAGAAATACTAACTTGGGTATCATCAGTAACTTCTTGACAGAGTTTTTTTTATTACCCTTTGAAAACATTCTCATATCATGACTGTGGATGAATGCGGTCAGGATGAATGTGGTCCCCTCTATGCCTGCAGAAAGGAGGGCTCTTGGGGAAGGTTGTCCATTGCCACCCTCTGGCCTTCTAGGGAGGAATGAATAGAGTCATTGTAAGGCCGTACCATCTGGAAGCAATTGGAGGCAGGGTAAATAATGAGGAACAATGCAGTCGCATTCAATAGGCTTTGGCTTGTGTAGGTACTTGTGTAGGTCAATAGATGGCAAATACTTTTCAATGTAAGAAATAACACAGGGCCAAGAAGTACAGTTGGGGATTATTTACTAACCAGGACATTTATATAACACGCTGATGAGGAAAAGGATTTTGCGGGTTGCAGTGGGGCAGTAAATAAAACTCAGCCAAGACCTAATGTATGTGAATGCTGATGCCATTGTACTTATAGGAATGGAGATTTGTTCAAAGCTACCACACTCTATCCTTTTGTTGCTAGTTACATGTTTATTAGACATATACGTGTTTATTCAGTTCTGAGACTTAGTTTAAGGACTGAAAAAGATTTACCTGTGGTAAGGTGCAGCTTATGCATAGCCTTGATTTCACCCTGGAGAACAGGCCTTTCAGCTCTGGATCTGAGCTGGAGCTAAACCTTAGGGACAGCCACAGAGCTGATCCCTTCCTCTCCTCCTCTTCTCTCCTTCTGCCCCCGCCCCCCATGATGACATAGTTCAAGTGGTTTGGCTTCAAGGTTCCTATTTCTCCTGTTACTGTTGGTATTTATTTAAATAACACACAATCCTCAGAATGTGCAGTATATACCTCAGAATGTGCATACCTCAGAATATGTGCATACCTCAGAATATGCCTTATTTATTACAAGATCGTCAGTTGTCGGTCGCGTTAGTTCTGTGATCAAGTTCAGAGGAAAAACCTTTAAGAATATCAGTTTTTTCTTTCCTCCATAGTCCTGCCTTTTTGGCATGGGTGCTCATAGCAATTCCCACTAGTAGCAATAGGTATTGAATAGGGCTTTTTCTCCCCTTAATGCTACTTCAGCAGCACAAGGTCAATGCTTCTTTCCCTCTGGTTTTCCCACCTCAAGAGAGTAACATTTTTGAACGGCAATCCCCAGTGTTTAGAGCTATGATGTCCCCCAATCCTGAAGCTCATCTTTGCTACTAAGAACAAAACCATATTCTCCATAGTGCAACATGCCCATGATATTAACCCCGTAACCCACTGAGCTCCCGTCGCCATCTGCAAAAATAGATCTGGAGTCTGTTTACAAATCATAGTGATATTCCCAGGAACACTGCATTGTAAAACAACAGTTTGTCTTGAATGTATTTTGATTTTTCAAAACAGTTTTATCTTGAAAGCAATCCTGTAAGCCTTATCAAGCAAAGCCCTAGTTCCAATGTATCCGTTTGCTGAATTAAACAGCGCTAAACATTTAACATTCTAAATGAATTAGGCTGGGAGATGTGAAGAAAGCTGAGCTTTAAGATGAAATGTAGGACAAACTCAAAAGGATGTTTTGCCTGTTTCATTCAGCATTAGTATCTTGCCTATAGGCCTCTCTTTGAAATAATCTGTGAACATGGTTACCATATAATTAGCTGAGCAGTAAGTTAGGTGTTTAAAAATATTTTTTCAGGTGCTTTTTTGTATTCATGATAGCTTCTCAACACCAAAAATCAATCTCAATCAAAGCTGCTACTGAGTTTATCATAAATTATCATGAAAAGGTTTTCTACTGAGTAGATGGTTAATTACTATCTAATTTGAATAATTTTGCATATTAATGAGAAATGAATGAAAATCATTTTTAGATTTTTAACTTCAGCTGAGAAACCCATGGAGATAATGGCCCCCTTTTAAGATGCATGTGATCCTGTTACTAAAGGAGACTGAGAATTTTTTTCATTTACCAACTTGTTTTAAATTGATTAATGGATTAGCGTTTTTGTCATTAATAAACTATATCCAAATGAAAGACAAGTTCATTATTTGACTGTGTGGCCTTATATCTGCTGCCAGAAAAAAAGTAACTGACTGAAAACAGATTAAGGCTTTGCTTAGGGAGGATGTAGCCTTGCACAATCGTTTGTAAATGCCAGAAAGCCAGAAAACTGCAAAGTTATGCAGAGCTGGTTTGAGGTAGGAAGCAATTCATGTGCTTTGCTATAAGAAACATGAAAAAGTATCACAAACACAACCCCCTTTCTTCTCCTCAGCACCCACACCTGACTGTGAGTGGGCAAGAGCCCTGCCTGTGGAAAATGGGGGATGCAGCCCCCCGCGCTGCAAAAGGCAATAGAGCTATTTTGCCATGGCAATTTCAGCCTGGCGGGTGGAACAGCCTTTGTGCTTTCAGTGGGCTCCTGCGAAAGGGGGAAGGACCAAAGGAGCCTCGTTGGTAGCTCATCCTGCATTGCTCTGCCTTCAGGCTTCTTTGTACACCAGTCCTTGTACACCACTTTACAGGGAAATTAGCCGAATTACTGCTGCTCTGTTGCCTCACTGGATCAAGCCAGTTCTGCATCTGCAGTGAGAGATGTGAGACTCAAAATATAAATTCACACAGCAATGGGAGTATAAGGCCATTGGAAGCTAGGAACTGTAAATGACAGTAGACCTGGGCGCTCTGCAAACCTTCTGTATTTTATGTTGTCCTTTACTATACGTAAGGCCTTTAGGGAGGTGACCGTCTCTTTGCAGAGTACCTAGAGTAACGTAGCCCTGATCCACAATTGTGTGGTTCTCTGCATGCTGCAGCCATACAAATAGTAAATAAGGATAAAATACACACACCACTGTATGGAATCAAATGCTTGTTCAGGGATGTCTAGTTAATATTGCATCTATTAGGACTTGGGTTTCTGGGATTCCTCCCTTCTGATTT
The DNA here is from genome assembly GCF_035582795.1 of Mycteria americana. Classification (NCBI taxonomy): domain Eukaryota; kingdom Metazoa; phylum Chordata; class Aves; order Ciconiiformes; family Ciconiidae; genus Mycteria; species Mycteria americana. The sequence continues at coordinate 129,919,371 of NC_134367.1, forward strand.
TCAACCATGCAGTGTTTATGTTATGAGCAAAAGGAACTTACAATGAAACTGTAAGGTTGTACATTAAAAATGAGTACACAGTGCACTCTTAGAATAAATAATTAATTGCCAGAAGATATCAGTGAAGCCTAAGGAGTGACATTTATATAAATATAACAAGACTATCCAGATTTCTAATTGCAAATATTTGAAGACAGGAGGAAAAATTTTTGTAGGGAAATAAACCATCCTGCTTCAGAGCATATGCCAGACATTACCTAATGTGAGCTAGGGAGCAACTACGCATGCTCGTTGTGGTAGGCATTTGACTGCCTGTCTTCCTGCAGCAATTGGTAATAACCTTTGTCAATAACAGATTACTATATACTAAGCACGCCCATCCTGCGGTCTGCCCAGTCATACATAAATATTTTTAAAATTGTTTTTCTTCACTTTGATGAAATGGAAAGCAAAAATTATATGCATTCTTTAATAAATCCTGGCACTTTTTAGGGCTATGATCCTTACTCCTGATTGGAAGGTAAGTGGTGGCATGTCCGAGGGGAGTCTGAACTTTCCTGGAAGCAGTTTCTTAAAATACTATGTTGTGATGGCTGAATCTGCACAAAACAAGAGGTTGAAATTTTCAAAATGGAACATGGTATTTAGCACACATTTTTCATTCTTGATAATGATAAATACATAGCTAAATCTACCTAGAGGTTGGGAACATATAGATCAATGTGAAATGTAAACAAAACTGTAGGAAGATGATAGACCATTTTGGAGTCAGTTCTGATCCCTGCTGTGATCCTTTCCTTAACAACATCTGTATTTTTGCAGCACTTTAAATTTTGTTTGCAACATATACAATGTTTTGGGGATTAGCATTTTTCTGTTTTGGCAAAGACTTCCTCATCTCCATTCCCCTCCATTGTCTGCTTCCTTATTTTTACTTCTCGGAACAACTACAATGTGCATGGCTAAACCAGCATTTGGTTGGATTTGTCTTGGGAGGCCTCTAAGGATAAACTGTGGACCTCAGACTGCACCACAATTAAAAATGATACGTCAGCATGTCAAAACACTGAAAAAGTCAAGGTAGGAACTGTGTATCAGAAGAAGCTGGTTAATTAACACAATTTCTTTAGTATGACAGTATTTTTTTAGGACTTGGAATGAAATATCTGTAGAAAATAGATGTTGAAATGAACAATATGAGAATTTAGTACTGATCTGTATGCTTCTCTTGCTCACTAGCAGGGCACCTATATATCCAAGTCCACCCAAATAAAATGTTTCCTTTTGTTTAGATCATCATTGCAATCTGTGCTAGTGCTGATAAAAAAATCTTAACAATCATAACTCTTAACAATATGTGAAACCTCCTATGTTTTACCAGTGTACAAGCTAATAAGCATGTGACTGGCATCTTTTTCTGGCATTAAGCCATACTTTACAGATGCTTATATTAATGTATCTCTCAAAAATTATTTGGCTCAGCTCTTAAAGTCTTCATTCAATACTCTGATTTCAAAAGAAATTCTGCCCAAGTTTTGACTGCCTGTTTGAGTCAGTAATTTTGTCCCTAGGAACACTATTTCAAGGAAAATAACCTCTATTTGCAGAGGATCTGCAGGTGTGGTTTGTAAATCATACCAATGGATTTGGTCAATAGGTCAGTAAGAAATAATGAAGCTGTGAGATCAGAAGATGTGTTGGCACCTTTAAGTCACCATGCATGTATGCACAGAACCCAGTGCCTGCCACTGATACTGAAGTATCTAATGAACTATTATTTTCAGGTTTTCTGGTTTCTTACATTGTAGAGGAGGCTCTACAGCTTGTACGTTTTCTGGTGAGTAAAGTATTTGCCATCATCAGAAACACCAGCAGAAGGTCAGACTGACTGCATGAGAATTGCGTGAATATTTTTGCAGCTTTCATTAGCAAAATTATTTTAATTAGTGAAGCCCAAAATAATTGAAGGAGAAGGTCATTTTATTTGTTTAGGATCAATGCCTCCATCACCATCCTGGTAGAATAGATTTCTCCAGTTGTGAGCACTAATTCTAATCTGGTATAAATCAAGAATAACTCCACTGAGGTAAAATAGAGCCCCTCTACCATAAAAATTGAATCCTAAACACTGCTTTAATGGTGAAGAATGAAGCTGGATGTCTATTCACGTTTGGTCCCTTTCAGAGGCACTTTGCCTCTCAAATAGTCTTTGGACTATTTGGACCTATAGGATCATCTGCAACAGTATAGTACACTTTTAAGTACATAATGATAGGAGATATATGTCCATTATATCCAAGATATTATGTGAATGGAGTAGGGTGCTGACCTTGTTCAAGGTATGAGCTGCTCGCCCTATAACCACAAGCTAGCAAATTTCTTGCCAGCATGATCATTCTAACAAGTTGTAGTAAGGGGGAAAGGTATTGCAGGCTCCTTCATGCTACACCTGAATATAAATGTTTGATCATATATTTTCCATATACCTAGTTATTTTTTCAAGGAGACCACACATAGGTAGAATGAGAGGAGTAAAGGCAGCCAAAAGTTAAGAGCTCTGTTGGCATTACATTTTCTTTAATTTTGTGATGTTTTCACCTCTTCACTATGTACATAGGTTCATGCACAAATTTCCAGTGCACCTTTTTCTGAACTTCTCTCTTAAATGGCACAATTCTAACTTCAGACCAAGTCATAGGAAAGGCGCTGTTCCTAGAAGCCAGTGAGATTTTTAAGATCCAAATGGTTCAAACACCATTTGAGATGATCAAGGGCAGGGACCACTCATGAAAGTTACCATGCGCCAAGAAGCTAGGCATTTAAAATAAAAACACCACAAATAATTGCTGGGCTTGTTCTATATCATATGAATTCATAGAGTAATGACCAAACTGTGGCACAGCTCCACTCTCACTTATATTGAGTGTGAATTTATAGTAGTTGCAGTGAAGTCAATAGCATTTCTTTGGACTTACAAAGGTTACTGAATGTCAAATTCTGCTTTCAGGCTGAGAACAAAATAATTCTAAAGATATACTGAGAGCATGATCCTAATTTGCTTCAGCAGCCTTTGGCCTCTTTGTCATATAGAAACCCAGGAAATTACAGAAACTTCAGGTTTGTGTTCCTTTTAAAGACTAGATGATTTTTCAAAGACCATCTGAGGAAGCAGAATGTGTACCAGTTAGGCGCTGGCCTGGTTTTGAAGGCCTGGTGGATATGCATGCCCTCAACTGGAACCAGCAGCATTCACTTGCTCAACTGGAACTGGGTGATCTTCATTTCCTCAACTAGAACTGCCTACCTCAGGGCAGGCAAAATCCTCCCTCTGCTTCCTGCTGTGCCCTGAAGTGCACAGGCTTGACATACTTTAAAATGATAAAAACTTCCTGAACTCCAAACACGACTCAGCCCAGGGCTAGCTGTTGAGACAAGCCATGGAGATGTTCCGCCTCATTTCAACAATTAGTGGATTATCCTTATGCTGTTTGATTATCTTTGTTATAGCCTTGTGTGTGTTACTGAAGTCTAATTCCCACTGATTTCAATGTGTAAGATGCGCTTTTTTGTTTTAATGGTAACTCTGGAATCCGGAATTAACTATGCCAAATGAGGTTGCATATGGAGGTCCAAGTTAATTTCTGTTTAATGGAAATAAATACAGGTGACTCTCCCTGAGGAAAACAGGGTCTGCAAGGTCATTTGGCTTGCTGAGACGTGGATGATGCTTTTATGCCAAGCCTAAATGGTGGGCAGGATTAAAGAAGTTTCAGAAGGGCATTTTGAATTTGCATATGTGCAGATCAGATAGCCTAAAACAAAATGTCTTGAGAAATGAGAGTCATCTAAAAGAATGGAAAGTGCAGAAGGATGTCCTTGTGTCTTTTCAAGTTTAAGTGAAATATCACAGCTGTGCTCTTATGGCCAAAAATAGGCTACTACTTAAACTGTATGCTGGTAGAAGTATGTTTTGGGATGACCCTGCTGGGTAATCCTTCAGATGCACCAACAGCTTTGAAATCCCCTGTAGCACACACTTAAATGCATTGTGGGCATGCTTGCATCTCCAGCTATTCTGTCTGCCTTTGCAGGTGCAATGTCAAGCAGAGAAGACCTTGTCCATTGTCCCCTGCTGCAAGGACAGACAGGAGTTGTATGCTGCCTGAGTTCATTAGCTGGTCAGACTGCCTGCAGGAGACAAGCAGGCACCAGAGACAAGATCCCAGTGGCAACTTTGAATTTAGAGCGTTCCTGGGACAGCTGTGGCAAAAATAAGGTAACCCACGCTGTTTTCTGTACGTGCACAAAAGATGTGGATATGTTATACCACTTGCCTACAGAATGGATCCCATAGCTAAAGCTGCAAAGCTTTACGCTTTCAGCACCAGTCTAATCCATGAAGCCTCAGCCAAAATGTCAGCCATTACAAAAGGTACTTCTGATAGTCACTGTACTTCTGAAACAAGGTTGCTTTTCATGGAAATGCAGTGACCAATAACATGAGTTTGTTGGATGAATTATGTCTTGACACTCATCCAGGTAAAGCAGCGGAGATGACAGATAGTTTGGCAGAAGAGGTACAGTTAGCATATGAAAGGATATCTATAACATATGGGCATCAGTATATATTTGTGGATTAATACATAGCTATTCTTCTGAAAAATAGGTTTTAAAATTGTCCTTTCTGCTTAAAAAGTCAATGAGGATTTAATTATAAACCCAAACATACCTAATACATATGTAAGAGAGATCCTGGAAAAAAAATTTTAGAGGACACAGAATGAAAATAAAGCCAAAACTTGTCAGTGTAACCATTAACTACAGTGGATCAATGCCAGTTTACACCGCCTGAGAATCTGGCCAACAATACCTATTTAGGACACACTGTCCTGCATCTCTTGTCATATTTATTTTTAGTCATTAGGATACTTTTAGCAAAATAGGGTCCTGCTTTATTCTATGGGCAAGTCTTAAATGAACTCTAATGCCTGATGTTCTCTTTCAGTTTTCTTTTATTCGTGTATGTAGAATAAGCCAGCTATATACAATACTTCAAAACTATGTATTTCCGTGGTTATAAATTTTCTTATATATTTATATACTAATTATATAACTAGTTTTGTAAACTTGTACTTCTTAGGTAAAGATGTTCCAGAAATCAAAATAGTCAACATTAAACACCACAAGTACAGCTGCAGTTTTAAATATTTTATAATCCAATCAAATTGTTTGAGTAGTAATGCATTTAAATGTTGTTATGGAATCCCCTCTAGACTTTTTAAAATGGTTACTCTGTTCTTGGCTTTGCTATTTATGAAATTCATATGGGATGACATTTTTAATAATAGAGCATTTGACTTACAGAGTAGCAATTCCTGCAGTGTCTCAGTATAATCTATAATTTTCTGACTGAACTTTCAGAGGGACACAAACACATATCACACTTTTATTAATGAACATATACATCTGTTGATGTTGCCATAATTGAAATGACCTTAAGTGAGAAGACCTACATAAGTCATTTAGCATTTTTTATAATGCTTGGGTGAAGATGCTGTACAGATGCAGCTTTAGGAAGCTAAAGCAGGAGTACAAAAGCTGTGCTAAAATGACGAAGGGAGGTTTAATTTGGAAAAAGGCACAAAGCAAAGCACAGCCCGCATATAATTAAGGAACATCCAGTACTAAAGAGTCGGACAGAAGAAAGCTATCAGAGAGTCTAAATTACCTCTCCTCCCTAGAGAGGATGGCACTGTCAGGTCAGGGCTGTACTAAATGCTGGGTAACATGAGGGTATTTGATTGCAGTTGCTTTCGCTGTACAGAGGTTGTGGATAAACTGAGGACATCATTTTTGAGAGGCAAAAGTTCCTTAACCTCCCCAAGCACAAACATGTGTCAGAAGGGCACTTATAAAACAACAGCCAGGGCTTTGGAAAGGGGAAAAAAAAAATCAAACCAAAACCAGCAAGCACTTGCTCCTTTGCAGTTCATCTTAGGCTCTCTTCCACTGAAAGGCATGGACAGAAGCCAAACAACTGCATGGAACTGGGGCAAAAAGTTGCAAAAGGACTGGAGGGAGGCAGGCCTCCCTCTGGGCCCAGGCCAACAGTGCCCCATTCACCCTGCATCCGGTGCCCCAGCTGCTGGTGGCAGGAGTAAAGGAAGACCACAGGCAGGGAGCCTTCAGTCTCCCCCCTCCCCTGCCTGTAAAACCTGTAGTTTCAGGCAGAGGTGCAGATATCAGCTTCCTCTTCCTTAAGGTTTGTGACTGCTCCTTGCTGTGCTCTCACAGGTGCCTCCTGTGTGAGAGGGTGTGCTGTGAAAGCCCCCAGCTGGGGCTGCGGTATTTCCTGGCCAGCCCTATAGCAAGGAAAGGATGGTCCAGGACATACGCATGATCACAGACCTTCTGGATGAGCATCCTGAGAACCACAGAAATGTAGCCAGGGTTCCCGAGGTTGCCTTGTTTAGTTTCAGCAGCATTTCTTCTGCACATTCTGCATATTCCTTCATCTGCTTAAGCGTGTGGAATGATTTTCTAACAAAACCAGATGCTCACAAGGTGAAAATGGGCATATGTAGCTCCACTGGCTTCAGAAGCATAAGCTAAGATAGTGCTGCTGATGGTTTGCATTTGCTCAGTGCTGTGGGAGAGTTTGATTTGGAGTTTAGACCAGAAAAACTTTCAAGAGAGAGCCTACAGGTGGAGGGGTAGATCCTGTTCCCACATACACAGTTGTAAATCTCACTACATGAAAGGTCTGGAGCTACTCCAGATTAACTGAGCCTGGAATCAGGCCCTGTGGTGCCTGAGTTACTTCAGACTGTTATTAATTTGAAGAGAGAAAATGAATTCTTGTTAAGGGGAAATAAGCAGTCTTTATTAATAATAATTAGAGAGGGAAGACATTAGTTTTGATATATTGGCTTAATTTGGTAAATAGACAGATCAGTAAAAAATAGAATTAATAATTTTACAAACTGGTAAACATTTTCTGTAGTTTAATACTAATTGTGTTTAAATGTTTCCTTAAAACTGTGGGTTGCTCCTGCAGTAGCAGCTACACCAGTGAGTTGTCTGAGCACCCCCGCTTAGTTGCAAAGTCAGGCACCTGCTTCAGTCCTCAGTGATGGGGTGGGATCCCCAAAGGCCACTGAGCCTTGTGATCAGAGAGGCAGCAACACCAGGGTGTATGTGTGTCACCAGCAGCTGGGACACTACGTATTTTAGTTTGCATGCCACTGCACTTCTTATGAACTGTTGCTCAGGATTTGTTTCTGTCTATGCTTTTTGTGCTGTTTTCAAGGCATGTAAAAGATGGTATGTGCTGTTAATGCGGTACCACTTAAAGGCATTCTGTGCTAAGGTATGAATCCCATTACTCTATGACCTGAAGGCTTTGGTTGTATGTCTGTTTAGATCGCAAAATTTAGGAGGGGGGAAAGAGAGGCTTGGGATGTGTGTGCCAACAGCATATCTGAGTCCCTTTCCTGTCATTAAACCACGTCTCCTCTGAACCACCAATGTAATTGTTTTCTCACTGGCTAAAAGGGAGTGGTGACACTGTCACCATCATCACTTCTGAAATATTTCACTGGTGCTTTGCTTTCCCACCTAATTGCCCCATTCTTCTTACTCTTGACTTTTGGTGGGATCACAGCACAGAGTAAGGAATGGCTGCAATCCAAATTATTTGACACAAGCTAAGTGGAAAAAACACCAGTATCAAATTTTACCAGAAGCCATACACTAATGTACCAGGATTATTGTGTTCTTCATAGTCAGAATGATTGTATGTAATTTTACATGTAATGTTCTTTGAACATATGGTTCATAACATTAAAATCCCTTCATTTTAATTGACACAATAGGCTGGAATGGCTTTTTTTCCCTTGCCAAAGTACTTGTTATGGTCTGTATCACCTATAATGTGCATTCTGTAAAGCTCCTAACTAGGTATTTGGATGCTGGAATGCAAAAGATTGCTATTTATGAGACCATGAGACCACCTAGTGGGTCAATGATTTGCATTTTAAAAGTTCATTAATATGTACTAAGATCATAATAATGCCAGTGTTTCATCAGACTAACCTTCATCTCATTCTAGTAATAAATATCTCTTAAAAATGTCTTTTAACGTAAAACAGAGGAGCAAACAAATGTGTATTTTTGTGACTCTCAAGTTGCTCTAATTGAAAGTTTAAAGGATGCTGGGCAAAGCATTTTTTCCCAACAGTGGATAAAATAATTTTTTCCCTCCATTGTTTTTAAGAATCCACTAGAGGCTTGAAAGTGAAATCTGTTTTCTTATCTAATCCCTTTTTCTTCCTTCATGGACACATACTGGTTTGCTATTGTAACGCTGCTTATGAGTGCTAGTCTGCCTCGCATTGATTTTTTTTTTTCCTTGGGAATAGCACTACTGCGTATTTGTTTAGGAGAAAATATAAATAATTATGTGGTTTGTCACACGTATTGCAAAGAAATATAAACTTTCTTCTGACAACTGTGTACTAGCTCTTGTGCTTTGTGCCCCATCCAGATTTCACATCAAACTGTTTTACACCTCTGTACCTGTCTTCAGTTGAAGTAGCCTTTATTAAGCATAATCAGAAACACGCTTTCCTCTCAACTCTGTGTTCATTCTCATCCATATTCTTTTCCCTTTTGCAGGGAAAATTCGGAATAATAATAATTCATCTGACAGAAATATTATGTTTTGATTTTTTTTGGTCTGTTTCAGAACTATAACATGGAGGAATTTTACTTTAGATTCCCTTCCATTAAAGTTTAATCACAAAAGCATATACAGAGTTAGGTGAATGCCTGCATGACTTGTCTGAAATATAGGTTAATTAAGCAAGCTAAATATACTTTACAGAACAGAACAATAGAGCATACCGTTCTGCAATTGAATTCAGAAGATTCTCAGACAAAAGTGATCATCCCAACATTTGCACTGAGCTTCCCCAGGCCTGTTCTGAACTTTATACAACAGCATAGACTAGTGGCAAGAGGAAAGATTGTAACCAGGACGCCTTTACAACGTGTTGTCTTCTGGGCTGTGACCCCTCTCAGACTTAAGCTACAGTGAGAGCCTAGTAAACTGTAACTGTGGAAACAGGCCTTTAGGGATTTTATAAAATACGAATGGAAATGATAACTACCTTAATTATCTAAAGCTACTTTCTGTTGACTAAGTAAGCGGAAAAAAAAAATCTCTTAACTGATGAAATAGCTGTAACTGTAATAGCAGTTACAGAAACTCACAGAGACAGAAGCAGGTAGGGACGCTTCCTTCCCTTTTGTTTGATCATGGAGCATTCAGTTATCTGCAGTTCAACATATTCTCTTACTTTATTTTACAGTATGGTGTTTTCTGTTGATGATATGTTGACTATATTGGCATAGCTTTCCTATTGTGTAATCTGTGATGTAAGTGAGATGGGGAGATGACAGTAAAAAAAAAAATAAATATTTTTTTTTTACTTCAGTTTGATTTCATCTACTTCCACTTATTTCCATTCCTCAGTGGGTTCACTTTGTCAGTGCCTCCAAATGCACAGGACAAGCAGACTGAACAGAAAGAGCGTTTGCCTGTCGTGGATGGGACTGGCTGCCTCTTCTCTTGCTAAGAAGGTTTACGCTATTTTGCTGTACTTAATTGAATGGATTTTCTTCTAAATAATAACTGCCTAAGAAAAAGTTCGGCAGGTCTCTGAAGAAGCAAAACTCCCACTGATTTCAAGAGGGGCTAGCTGAGTGACAGAATGCAGTGTTTGGCCCCAGGAGCTGTAGCAACACCTTCCTTATCCTTAGTGCAATGGAGATCCCTGCCAGATTTCCCCTGGAAATAGAGCAAGACCACATATAGGATGCTAAGGAGACTAGCTTCTGTTTTGCAAAAGTCTGCATTACGGACTTTAGCATTTTGCTTATCCATTCATGTCCGCCTTATATAATCATTCACACTTACACAAAGTGGATGTAAAATGTGAAGGAAAACTGACAGTCATTTTCCACACCTTTTCTACTGTTACTGATGACTAAACGAGCTGCAAAACAATGAAAAATCTCAGTGTCAGAAAAGACCAACTTGTCAGACCTAGAATAACCCTAGGACAGATTTTGAGTAAATCTGCTGGACTTTTCTACTGCTCATTAGCTAAACCAGACAGTTTCACACAAAAACCTGATGTTGTTACTTGATCCACCTCTGGAATTCAGAAGAATTCATTCTAGCCATTGGTAAAATACAGCCTGCCTTTAGCCCAGCCTCAGATGAACTAGTGTCCCAGGTCCCTTCCTCCCATGTAGGAAACTGTAAGCACATAGCATATGTGAGATGGGGCACAGCACATGCTGCTGAGCACTGCTGGGCTTCTGCTGGCCCTGGGAATGGCCAGCCAGGCTGGCAGTGGGCCATGTTGCTGGAATTGGGAGTGCCATGCGTGGTGTAGAGACAAATGTATTTATGGCTCTGAATGGTGTCCTTCTCCAGGTTTAATGACTTGGGTGCTGTCTGGCACAAACTTCATCTAGAGCCGGGCTGGTATGGGTGAGGTATGTCAGGTGCCAGACTGTGAGTAGAGGAACAAAAGTGGTTTGTAATGTTGGCAACAGGGAGATGAGGCACATGAGGACAAGATGGTGATGATCTTTGGCTAAAGGAGGAGTAAGGCAGGAGTTGTAGAAGCAGCCTGGCAATGGAGGGGGAAGGAGACCTGGACCCAGAGAGGTAGATGGTACAGACAATTCTCCCATGCTTGGCTGCACAGAAGCTAGTGTAGCAGACAGCTGAGTGGGCCAAGTATTAAATGCCGATTGTTTTCATTTTGGATTTTTTTTTCTGCTAATAGGAATAGAATTTGACTGCTTTAACTCAAAGGACTATAACTGATTAGTGATAAATTAGGATCAACTGGCAGAACTTTACTAAATTTTTACAGAGTTTCTCTGAATTAAAACACTGGAGAATATGGCCCAGAAGGTAAGTAGTTGGTCCTGCTAAGGTTTTGGACTCAGCCTTTCTAAGTTGTAAGGTCAAGACATTCAGTTCTGGTCTGTGTGACTAGGCTGTGCCGAAAAATGTAATTTTGTCTGCAGTTAATCATGGGGGGAAAGCTGTATTTGCAAAGAAAACAGAGAGCCTTTAAAATCTAGGTCCCCTCGCAGGTCTGCAGGGGTTTTATTGAATTCTACAACTGAACTGGTGACTTTATTCTGGGAGTGGCCAACCAATGCCACTCTGCAAGCTGAACACTGAAAGCTCTGTGTGGCTGAAAGCTACGGGGCCCACATTGCACAACCCAGATTCCAGAGAAAAGGAGATGTCCAGAGTGGCTCTCAGGTAGCTTGTGATGATGGTTCTCCCCAGCGGGTTGTCTGCTGTGGCAGGAGATACTCATTAGCTGATGTCTGCCCAGCCTCTCTGCCAGTCCAGGGAGGTAGCATTGGCCTAGATACCTCTCTTGAACTGTCTAAAAGCTGCATGTGACAAAAGAGGCCATCCCTGCTCCCTCCTCTCTTCGCTATTCAATATATCACAAGACGTTTGAGAGTGGTCTTTTCTCATAATTTGCTTTTTTATCCACTCTGATGCTTTGGGGTATGGTCTGCAAATTCTGCTTGCAGAACATAAGTTTATGATAAAGAATTTATTGAAAGCTAGTAAGAGTTACGTACTCACATGATCAAATATACATATGTGAGCATAGTATTCTTTGCTCAAAAAAGCTGATCACAATTTGAAAGATAACTCAGAAAAAAATAGCACTTTCTGGATTACAAAGACAGAAAGAGAGTGAAGGAATTGGAGGGCAGAAGGACCACACAGCTGGCATTTTGCTCTTTGCTACTGCCGGAACTGGTCTGTGACTCTGGATCACAGGAGATACTTGAATGGAAGACAAAAAATTGTATTAGGCTATTTAAGGATGACATTAAAGTGAGATTTGTAGCAATCCTTCTGATTAAGCTAACATTTTCCCTCCTAGTGTCAGGAACCTTGTCAAAATTTAGCTGCCTGTGCTCAGCACTGGCTCTGCTATGGCACAGCTGTGTAACCTTGGACAAGACAGCTGTGAAAAGAGCTATGTGAAAAGTGGTGTTGGGGGCTTCCTCCACTTTGCTCAGAAGCTGCTTTTAAACTCAGGCACTTGCCTGGCTCTTTGCCTGAGCTACGCTGCAGGTGAGCCTGTGCTTGGCCATGTACCTCGCTGATCCTGATCTGGACCCCTGATCTGCTGACTTGACTTTTGGATTCACCCGCCCTTTTCGCCATAAGCTTGTCTGGCAATCAGTGAGCTCTTGGCTGATGCCAGTTACTGTCACAAGACCTTTTTTGGGTACTGTGAGACTGCGCCCTTTTATGGTGAGGACACTGCCTTGCCCACTTTGCTGTCACCCTCTGCTCCTGTCTCATCTGCCTTGAGGAGCAACCCACTCTTGCTGCTCCCTGACACTCAAATCCTTTGGTGCTAGGAATCCTTCCTTACCTGCAGTAGCAGCACTCTTACTGTGGCCTGCTGCAGGGACAGAGCTTTGTAATTACTAATAAGTTCCTAAGAAATGCCTTACTGAGTGAGAACAGTGGCCCATCAATGCCCTGCATCTGCAGCAGTGAGAACAGGAGGTACCAGTACTTCAGTTGCAGACTGAAAAGCATGAACCTGCCTCCATTCAAGTCTATGGGACACAGACTCCTAGAAGGTGTCCTCAGGTATACAGTTTGAGGATAAGAATCTACTCTTCTAAACTGAAGAATACTGTGATCATGCCTAGAAATAAAGAAGCAGCCAGAGAAAAAAAGAAAGCATGTAGAAATGTAGAAAGCAGAAGTAAGATAAGGACTGCAGGGTTCATGAAAGGGATATAGGAGAAAAAAACTATCGTGTTTTCTGCCCTTATATCTTTATTTCTGCTCTCTTATCACTCCTAGTTTTGCACATTCTTTTTTCTTGCCCCTTCTATATCCTTCTCTTCTCTTGCTCCTTCCCTGGCATGACGTGATACACTGTAGCTTAAAATCTTGGCACTCTTTTGAACTGCCAAGTTTAAAATTCTGAAGGCTTTGAGTGGTAATAGCTGAAATATTTCATATTAGTGAAAGGTTAAAGCTAGGTCACCAGTTCCCAAGTACAGTTTGAGAGAAAATTAAAAATGCTCAGATTTGCTTACTTCTTAGTCCGCCAACCTCAGCAGACATGTAGAGTCAGTCTTTGCTGCTTCTCTCAGAAGTGAAGTGCAGAAAGAAGGCAGTGACAAGGGCTTTAAGTGCCTGTTTGTAACCCTCAATTTACAGGGCAGGGAGACTTGTGTGAAATTTCTGCACTTGGGCACAGATTGCTTTTTTCATGATCTCAGTGTTGGCAAACAAGGTAGTTTTTGTGCAAGGCAGTGGTGCATTTGAGTTGTGAGGGTTACCTAGTGAATTTTGAACAGATGAAGCACTGTAGGGTTTGGTTGGTTTTTTTCCCTTCTTTGATTGGCTGTTGTGTACCTTATAGGGTCTGGAAGGTGAGTGAAATCATCTAGATATGAATTCTTTCATGAGCCAGAAAAAATAATAATGATGATATCACTTTTTTCAGGACCAAGGGTTTCTCCACAATGGCTTATGGAATATGACTCTTCCTCCTCTTCTGGGGAATTTGGGAACAATCTTCTCATTTTAGGACAGTTCTCCATAGTTTGATGGAAGAGACTAATCATACTGCTCTCCTAGTCACTAGATTGTGTCAGTCCAGTTTAGCAGAAATTTAAGGGTGGGGTTTTTTGCTTCCTTTACTTATTTATCCACATATGTCTTTAAGTCAATTCGTTTTCTCACTATTCAGATGTCAGCCAGAAAGTCACAAATCAATATCTGACCACGTAATTTTTTGGTGTAGGAAATAAGGCATGTTTAGGGGGTTACAGGAAAAGAATGACAGAAAAGGGCACATTTTAAAGTGAAGTTAACGCTCTGGAACTGGACAGATTGACATCAATCAATAAAGCACAAAGAGCTGCTCAACGGCTGTTGCTTAAGCCTCTTCTAGAATGACCATTTACAAGGGAAGGTCATTCCATTTTTGTGCCATCGTATGTCTCAATCCTGCCTCATGATACATGCAAACACTTTCCTATGCAACTTCCCTGGTTTTCAAATTAACTATTAATGAAATGGCTATTGGATTACATTGGTATTTATTACTGCTGTGCTTCCCAGTTACTAGAATCTTGGAAACGATCCTTTCCATACTATCGTCCAAGTCATTACTGTGAATAATTAGAAAGCTGGGCTGTACCCTACTGGTAACCTCTTTCCACCTTGAAATAATCCCATTTACTTCCACTGTTTGTTTCTTGCCCTTCAGCCAATTTTCAGTCTATGTAGCCTGCCAGTTTTCTTCCTATTGTGTGAGTCTGCACCTTAGGCGCTAGTCTTCCATATGGAAATGTTTTCAGAAAATAAGAACTGAATTTCTTGTATCCAGTCTCCCTCTAATCGTTCTGCATTATACTATCATGCTTATATATTCAATATTCCTTTCCCCTCCCTTGTTGGAAACATTTGCCAAACTGTTTCATTGCTGGGTCTCTTTTCAGGGGGCTTGAATTGCCTCTCCATCTTCACCTTCCCATCTTACTTCCAAATCCCATCCCTGAAAAGAGATTCTAAGTCCTTTCTGTAATCATCTGTGGGCAGGAAACCCCCTAGATAGCTAACTGTGAGAATTTTGTAGGGAAAGGATGAGGTGTCTGGTCTCCATCTTTGTGTAAATCTCCGAAGGAGCACTAGTGTTGCACCATCAGTGTTTTTGTGGGATAAATGGGGGGATTTTGATTGTACAGGAAATTTAATTAGATTTAAGGCTAATTAAATTCACTTTTTCATATTAACATGTTCACAAATATTATTGCATCTCGTTAGATTTCATTCTTCTATCCTTACTGAACAATATTCAGTGGTAGTTTCAGATTACAATAAGTTCATTATGAAGATAAGGTGGAATTAGCGTAGGAAGCTCAGCTGGTTGAAGGGGTCTGTGCTTTAATTACTGCAGAGGGTGTGCATATTAATTACAACACAAGTGATATTTACTGTACCTCAGGAACATATGACAGGGTAAAGATACTGACAGCACCAGCTAATAAACTCAGTATGATAATGAGGAGAAAAGACCATAAAAATAGAAGGAAATAAAATTATTCATAAAGTATATTGATCCCAAAGTAAAGACATTAAGCTCTGATGAAGGGCAACAAAAGGGAAGCTCCTCACTTTATCAAACAAATAACCAAAGTAGAGAAATGTTAGCAGAGAGACAGATTGTCATTATACTGGTCATGTGACCACGCTCTAGAGAGTACATGTGAGCAGTAAAATATAAGATTTTTTTAAAATAAATCAGCAGAAAGTCAAGTCTTTACTTGCAGGATATCAGGTCACAGTGGTTCTGATGAGTTTGGGGGCTGGACATGTTGTAAGGTAACATTTGAAGAAGAATGACAGGAATGGATTGTTCTTTGGATGAGGAGCCATCACCAGCTACACAAAGAAACAACATGGCTAATTGGTTTAGGCTGTGATAATTGCTGCTGGGGTTTTTTTTTTCCTAATAGTAATTTTGAAGCAATTGCTTTAAATCATTTTTGAGCCACCTTACAGGCAGCCTCCCATTCAACAGGCATTGAAGCATACACCAAACATGAAATACAGTGGAAAGATCTGTTGCGTGTCTCTCAGCTGTGGGGTCACTCCCCACTTCCCCAGGGTATGGAGGCCAGCTCCCTTGGCTGTTTGGGCTAGGGGACCTGTTAGAGCTCTGTATTTCCCTGCTGGCATTTATACCTCGTTTACTACTTGGCAGCAGTGCACAGAGAAGTGCATCAGGGGTGACTTATTGGCATGACACACCATCAGGGTAGATAGTATAGACTCAGTCTTTTGTTGCTTAGCTTCCTTGGGCCTGGTACTAGTTGCACACTTCACTAGGACTTATGTCGGGACAATTCTGTTCATTTGTCTCCTCTTTAGTATAAACTAAGGCTGTGCAAGTGAGTTGAAAAAAAATGCAGTGTACATAATTTCTTCCAGACATTATCTTCCTTGATGTTTGAATTCCCAAAGTTTAATGGGTCTGTACTATATGACTTTTGACCTAAGGCCTTAGCCACCAAAATGGAAAGTAGGAACCTCATCTTTTGCATGTAATTACTGTACACCTTGTTAACTCTGTAGCAATCATTTTGTGCTGGCTATTTCAAAAGAATTTTGCCTCAATAAAATCAACAGAAGCAGTTCAGTCCATAGTGCCTGACAGACTAGTTTGGTGTCTGTGAATAAGACAGGGACCATACAGCACATGGAAGTTTTAGTACATACAATTCTTTTTACTATAGATGTTGTGCTACATAATGTGCTTTCCTCTAAGGAATTGTTGTAAGTTAGGTGAGTGAGGTGAAGCTGGTGAGCAAGTCAGCTTGCTAGCCATTCATCTCTAAAGACCTATGTTCAAATCGCATTTACTGAAAGCTACGTACATCTACTGCTTTGTTGTCATCGTAGTCTTGGCAGACATTTGTTACCAATAGCAAAGCTCCTTCACGTTGGGCGTATACTTCAATCTTTGCTTAATAAAGACACTTGGATTGAACAGCCACTCTTGGTCAGGATGTTTCTACTCTAGTAAAGCCCGAAGTAGCTACCAGTTTCATTCAAATGATCCTTTCACTTTTTGGAGCACTGGTTGTTTTTTTCTTCTTTCCATCCTACAATTAAGAATCCACATTTCTTCCTCCTCATTCTTCTTGACTGGTCAAGGAAATAACGTAATACTTAGATTTTCAGTGTACTGGTTAACATTAATTTCAAAAGAAAAAATGAAAAAAATCTATTGTCACTGGTATTACCATAGTGCCCCCAAGTTAAATGCTTATTTCCATCTTACATTAAAATAAAGTTTACTGGCTACTGTTGAAGATCCTAAATTTTCCACTCTGTTGTTCATTCTGTGTTAATTCAGCTTTCTATGTGGCTGTCCCCCTGACACTAGTACAGTGTAAGGGCAGAGATGACAACTTTTTTTAGCAGATTTTTTTTTTTAAGTCAGTTACTGTTTTTATGTATTAGGCAAACTTAACTGCACTTGAAATATCTGAGCCTCTTGAATCTATAAAACAGATTGAAAATACGGCAAGAGCAGTTGGTATCTTGACGTTACAGGTACTTTTATCCAAAGCCAGGAAGCTCAAGAATATACAAAATAGAAAAATTATAACAAAAGTATATGACCACTTTAAAAGCTTCAAAAAGGTCTGGTTTATATCTGATAAGGTTTTGGATAAATGTTTAGTTTGGTCTTTCTTTTATTCAAATGAATTTGGCTATCCCTAGTTGTAATTCAGTGAGCAAAAGACTAATGGCTTTCCAGTGGCCTTTGTGAAATGTGTTGGTGTTCTTGGGTCAGTTCCCAATTTTTGTAGCAGTAAAACCCCTGCCGCTATGGGTACTTGTGCTCCTGTGTTTGACAGAGGGATTGAGGTGTCATTTACTCTCTCACCCTTAGAGACGGTCCTTCCAAGATTAGGACTGAAGCAGATTTGAGGACATTGGGGAAGCATATGTTCTTTCTGTGCATGCTTCACATATCCTTAAATTTCACAGTTTCTGGGCTCTGATTCAGTGTCTTTCAGTGATGCATTTATCAACAGATTTTTAAAAGAGGAAAAAAAAATACAGAAAAGATAACCTCTATCCCAGTTCCTCCTGCAGTTGCTACTTGTGAGGAACAACAAGGAACAAAAAGCAAGACAGTGATGTCTTGATGTTTCTGATGATCTGAACATGAAGAATTGCTGATCTAGATGCTAATGCTTAAGGACTGATTTGAAAATTTTAATTAAAAATAGAATTTTAAACCTCCCCTTTTGTATCCCACTGTAAATCCATTGTCTTCGTTGGAGACATTCTTCACTTAGCCCTGCAAGGTGGTTAAGTGTATGAAGTCATGCTTACCACATGTGCTTAATTAAGTAAATGTGCACACTTAAGTGTTTCCCTAAATCACATCCTTAAGCCTAGGAGAAATTCTTAAGTAAATTTGTGTGTTACATTGACTTAAAGCTAAGCACTGGGCTTAAATGCTTAGATGAGTTCAGCCTAACTGCAGTCAGAAAAGAACTGGGACACCTGGCATATGTATGTATGTCATGGGCGTAAATAAGCACAGTTGCACTGATGTAGAGCATAATGGTATTTCCAGGATCAGAAGGAACTCTGTTGATTTATGCTAACAGTCAGGGTGACTGTGAGATTTATTTTAAAGGGCTAGCAAAGTAGGGCAGAAAAGAGTATTAGTGGATTCAGTATATCTAGCCTTTCAAGGTTTTTTACAGGGTGCTGCGTAAAGACCTCATAAGGAATCTTGATAACTTCAGGGTAGATCCTGGTTCGAGTTTAACACCTGTTAAGAAAGAGAAAACCAAGTATAGGAATAAATTGCCCTTCCTTGCATCCTTTGCCTTCCTCTCCTCCCCTACAGCCCCCACTACTTACTTTCAACCTTCTGCGGGAGCTGACGTGATATGCTGACCATACTAAATAATTTTGGCAAACGGGTGTTCAGTAACATTTTGAGGAATTCCAGGGCTAATCAGACTGTGTATTTGGCAAATATAATGAAATGGTATACAATGAAATTCAGATTCTTGGGCATGCTTTTATGTTTTGAATTAGCGCTAACGTAAGAGTCAATGAAGTCAGCTCAATTAAGATGGCTGCTCTGTAGAACAGTGCTAGTTGTCAGTCAGAAAGAAATAGAATACAATGTGAGGGTGGTCAAAGAGGATAAATCATAAAGAAGAAAATATTTTAATGCCACCATATAAATCAGTGGCATGTCCTCACCTTGAAAATCATGTTCACTTTTGGTCACCTTATCTCAAAGACATAACAGAAATAGAAATGGTCCAGAGAAGGGCAAAGAAAATGAGTAGAGCCATCGAGAGCCTTTCATATAAGGCTACATTAAAAAGGGCAGGATTATTATTTAGTTTGGAAAGAAGAAGAGCGGGAGGAAATGTGGCAGAGGCATATAAAATAATGAAGGGCATAGATCAGGCCAGTCTGCTGCTTCTCATTACGTTTGTCTGTAACAAAAGAAAAAGAGAGAACTCAAAAATAGAACAACAACGGGCCAAAGAGTGATTCATTAGAGTGAGTGAAAAAGTACAGCACACAGTATATGCATTTAACTTGTGGAACTCAGAGCTGCAGGATGAAATGAAGCCCAAACAATTTACATTAATAAAGCCCAACACAAATTTACTTTTAATACTCAAATTGTAGCTTATAGTCCTTCCAACCAGCATTTAAATAAGAGCTGTCGTTACTCCTCGTGCAGGCAGAGGATATTTACAAGCTGGGTAGAGGAATACATTTTCCCCCGTGGTACTGTATTGCACAATTTAGGTACAGAATGGGGCAGAAGGGGGAGTATGCCTTTCCTTCCTGCATTCAGTATGGGTTGCTATCAGAGACAGGACGGTGTATTACAAGAATTATGCAATGACAATTTTGAAGTTATTGCCCACTGGCAAATTATCAGCTAAGAATTCTCTGTGTAAAGAAGTGCCCCTTCTCTTTGGAGTCTGGGTTTTACTTCCAGTTTGTGCTCTTTGTTTTCTGTCTTTGGTCTTGTCAGAGTTTGGTAACTGGGTTGGGGTAGTTAGCCAGAACTGCTTCTAATATTTTCCCTTTCTTAGTTGCCTCTAGTCTCCCGGTGACTGTAGAATAAGAATCAATGTACTACATGAGCTTTTAACAGCCTGATCATTATAAGGCGAGCATGATCATTAAATGATCCTCACTTTATTAATGCACTTTATTAAGTATCTTTTCCTGTATGTCTGGCAATTGCACTTGAGGTAAGTTAGGAACAATTACAATGCTGAATAAATAAAAATAATATAGGTAAGTAAGAGTAAAACATTAGTTAGGATATCCAGGGCACTCTGGAAGATAGACACACTCTTTTGCACCTTAACTTCATGTTTAGTCATTAGGGTTCCTGGTCCCCACTTACTTTTCATTTGTAAATAATGCAAAAATTTACCAGGCTGCCTTGCTGTAAACAGAGGCTTTTAGTTGAATTCAGTGCTTGCTTTTCTCTTAAAAAATTCCTTCTTAGATGAATTAAAATAATAGAATATTGTGAACAGACTGAAAATCTTTCTTAACCTCTTGTTTAGGTAGTCAACAGTTACTTGTAAGCTTTCTGACTTTTTTTTTTTCCAGAGGAAAGGCAGAATGTCTTTGTTGTTAGCAAGGTATCTCTGATTTGTAAAATGCAATTTCCTTTAAGGATATTTGAGTACACAGGCTTAGCTTCTGCTTAAATGGAACATAAGCACTTTCCTAATAAGTGAATTTGAGCTGAAGAGATCTGACCAAAGCGTGGAAAAAATACTCACAAATATTTCCCATATTAAAATAAACAGAACTGCAACTGAAATATGCAGTGACCTTGTCATGTTTGCTTTACCTGAACAATGAGAGGTCAAATCATATTAGCACAGATACTCACAAATACTGAGTTTTATGCTTGTATTTCTGAATATTCACAGTGAATGAAATTCTTCATTGTGCTGAGGGCTAGCAGCATTTAGGTATCACCCGTTACCCTTGCTAGCCCTATCCTGCGATTATACAGCAGGTTTGTGCTGTACATATTTCACCCTAAATGACCTACACAATCCACCCCAAAGTGAAATTTTTCCTTTTCCTGAAAGCTGTCTCCTTGTTCCCTGTGGCTTGCAAAGGATGCTCCATTGTTCCAGTACTGGTGTTTGGCTCTTGTCTAGACCAATGTTCGCTCATCACAATACCCCTGTCAACACCGTGCTATGTGTGTGTTAGCCGCACTATATTACTGTTGTCAAATGGCTCTGCTGTCATGTAGTGTTTAAATGTAAAAGATATAGGTGACGATGTGAAGCTGGAGATTTGTGCTGAAAATCTGGATTTTCAGTTGTCTGCAGTGCAGAAGTTGAAAAGCTGAGACAGTTTTACAATAAATGTAAGCAGTTTAAGCAAGCTTGTAGCTATCAAGATGTGGATGTATGTTTTCCCCTCTGAAATGTGCTGCCTTTCAAGAACACAAGTGTGGCATTTAGGTGACACCGTACTGCTCATCTGTGTGCCCTTTCTGGAGATGACTCTGCTTCTGTCTCCTCCTGTCTGCACACACTGTAACTCTAAGGGTCTTCAGTGACCCTGCCACAGGCTACAATACCATTGAGCTGCAGAGGAATCTAAACTTCCAGTGATATAGGAAAAGATGACAATAAATAAAATGCAGTGCTCTTCCACGTCTATCAATTTTATTTCAGATCTGGGGGTGGGGTGTTTGTTTGTTTGTTTTCCTGTGAGCTAGGAAAGCTTTATTTTTTATTATTTTTCCCTGGTGTTACTTGCCTGCCTCTTTCTTTTTTTTTCTGTTTTGGTCCAATACTCATAGGTGTTCCTGGTCTTCCCTTGGACTGGGTTGTGGGTGAACTTCCTAAAATCCAGCGTTTGTTGAGAATAATTCTGAGGTTCTGACCTAACCGGAAACAAAAAAAAAGTCAGAAATAAGAGAAAAGACTGCTTTCCTTCCTCTTTGTCTGCTACACTGAAGCAAGGGAGACAGCACAACCTACAGCAGTGCTCCGACAGGGAACTGGTGTCAGAAGACAACTGCTTTTTTTGTTACCCTAACTTACAGCATAGATCCTAGCCATATTCAAAGAAACCAAATGTCTTTTGGTCCATGGCCTGTAGTTCCTGGCAGATTTAACTGGAAATCCAGCTTGATTAAAAACCAGGTAACGTTGCTTGTGTGGACTGTGCCAGTCTGTCAGTGGGTATGTATCGACATGCTTCATGGCAGTCCACGGGTCTCTCCAGACTGGTATGAGCGAGCTCAAAGTTTTAGGGAGCTCTAACTGGTAGGAGTGGGCAATCTGAAGTCCTAAAGAGGTCCTGAACCAAGGAAGGGCTGAGCCCATTAAGAGCGGCCCATAGGGTATAAACTGTAACCTGAGTACAGATGCTGTTATTTATCAGTAACATCTATACAAAAAAGGCAAGTTTCTGTATTGTTACCCTTTTCATTTTATCGCAGTCCCTATATTCCTTCAGAAAATATTACCTTTCCTCAAAAAAAAAAAACCACCAAACAAAAAACCCTGACACTTGCAATTAGTCATTACCTACTGTTGCTTGCAATTTGTTGGCAGATCAAGCTACAATCTGTTGCACTATGACAGATCAATTTCTGCAACTCACAAATTCATTACAGAACTGAGCCAAAACAAAACAACTTTCTCTCTCCTTCCCCACTCCCCCTGGAAAGAAGACACCCCCCCTTCCCCTACCCTTAGTGCTGCAGCCTCTGGTTAGCTGAGATCCTTAGACTTTTGTGGAAAGGAGCAGATGGGAGGCAAAAGAGGGATGGGAAAAAATGAGCCTTTCGCAATGTAATGCCCTTAATCTGAGTACACGTGCACCTTAATGTGAGATCAGTCCCCGTCCCTGGAGCAAGCTACTGTGCAGTCCTAAAATAGCATTTCAGTTACTGGAGACTGTACAAAATACATTAATACATTTTTGCCTGAACTTGTCCTTGCATTGTTACCATTATATCCTGCCAAAGGTTTGGTCGAGGATGGGCGGGATGTTTTGTATCAGATTATTGGTTACAAGATTAGACACGAACATGTGCTTCCTTTCAGAAAACAGTGACCACTTGCTATTTTGTGGGAGCTGTCCTTCATCGTTGCTTTGCATAAGAGGATGTCAGGGACCTGACAGTTGTGTTGCAACACGTTAGTCTTTTAGAGAACTGTAGTCATCTTTGCATTATCTCCAAGAATGCTTAATTAAATAGCGCTAATGGTTGGGACACGAAAAGTAGGATAGAAGAATCTTTTCTTTTTCTTCTACCTTTTGTAGCTTTTGTCACCTGACTTGGTAAGCCCACCTTCAGTGAAAAAATAGCACAGTGACATTTTCAAAACATGCAGTCCCTTGAGCCTGGAACCTAACACAGACAAGAAAGCTCAGCTTGATTCCAACACTGCTTTGTGATGTGTACTCCTCTTTTTCAAGAGCTGGGCTGCAACAGCTGCTAAATACAGAGAAAGGGGGAAAAAGGTTGCTATTATACGGAGTTTAGTCGTACAAAAAGCAGATGCTTTATATGGATTTTATAAGTGAACACGCTCGGCATTCCAAGGCATTCTGGGTTTGTTGCTCATGCTACCTTCACTAATTTTGCATAGTGATGAGCAGCCACTAGATTATTTGCTCTCCCTTTTTCTCAGTTCCCCAAACGGCTCAATCCTGTGTAATGTGTAGTGCCATCAGATCCTGCTGGGGTCAGCGAGCACTGATATTGGACAGCTTCTTGCAGGAAGCCCTTAGCTTTTCAAAGAAGGGAGGAAAAACTAGCAAATCTTCTCAGTGTTATAAAAGTGCATCCTTGGATGAGGCGAGATTTGTGAAAGTGCTCACATTTTAGCACCTGAATGGAGCAGCCAGCTTTTTTGACAAGTGCTGGGAGCTGCTACCGCTGAGGATAACAACAAATTCCCCTACGTTTATTGTCAGGGATGGTGACGGCAAGGAGATTTAACTAACTGAATGCATGTGGCACATCAACGAAATGTGAGCGATAGGGAGGGTCACTGTAGCAATATATACCTGTTCACTAGATGTTTCTTACCAGAGTGTTGTCCCACTTGTGACATGCTGTGCAATAGGTGTAAGGCCAGCCCCACCATTCTCCTCTGTGGCTCATTTTAGTTTATACCGTTGTTTACTACAGGAAAAGCTGAATGCCTGAGATGAACATTTTGGAGTGAGGAGGAAGCAGCTATCCTAGTGTTTCCTTCCTTCTGTGAGCATTTTTTTGAAAATGCCTGCCAGCTCCCCTCCACCCCCCCATGAAGTTTTGCTTTCTCAAAGTCTTTCACAGCCTTTGAATAAAATGACACACAGGTAGGGATGCTGAACCAGAACACAGAGAGAGAAGAGTCTTCTCTCTCAACAGTTTAGAAATCCCCCCTCATCTTCCCTGAATTTTTTGCCTCATACATGCATGGCACACACTGATTTGCCCAGCAAGTTACCCAGAAAACTTCAGAATGCTTAAAAGCCCACTTTTTTTATTGCTAATATTTCTGTAGCTCTTTCTGAGGCAAAAAATTCAAGCTGATGTTTGTGGCAAATAACATTAAGATTCTGACTGTAGTCTCCAACACAGAAATTGAGAGAATGACAGACTATTTTTAAACACCTTTAATCACTTCTGAGAAAGGGACTTTTTGTTATATTTTTAAGGATAATATAAGACATTTTAGTTGTGCTCTTGCCCTTTAAGAAAGCTATACTCAGAAAGGGCATATGCATATTGAAGAGTTGCATGTAGTTCAACATATTAATTTGTTTATCATCATTTAATAGTGCTGTTCTGGTAATGAAGCTGAACTTCTGAATTCCAAAACTGAAATGAAAATTCTGAAATCTGAAATGCACTCCACAGAAACTGTGTCTTGGATATGTGCAGAAATTCAGAGATACAGATGGGAATTGAGGCTTTATCAAATTATTTGGCTTTCATTAGAGCTGAATAAATAGTAACACATGAAACCTAATTCTATCCAATTTCTTTGTTCTGGTAAATTACTACCTACGCCTCTAGCTTTTCTAGTTCCTGTGTTCCTAGAGCGGCAAGTGCTTTTTCCCCTCAGAGCATTTTGTTTAAGCATTTAACCCCTCTCTCCCCGCTCTTCCCTCCCCTCAACAATATATAGACATTTCAAAAGAAGTACATGTGGAGACAAGTATTTCTTGAATCAGCTTTGAGTACAACTCCTGTACAAGTTGTCTTTTTGGGTTTTGGATGCTTTCAGCGTCCTTCACTTTCTGCATTGTGCTGGTAAAAGGAGGGTATGTTTTTATTTGAACAGAACAGTTGTGATATGATATAGGATGTTCACTTTCATTTCCATAACATGCCAGGTATTAATATTTGCTCATTGGTTGCCGATGTGCAGGTGAACCACAGGCCTTGCGTATCAGTCCTGAGGGGAATCGATTCTCTGTGCCAAAATGCTGGCATTGCTCTCTAAAGATGAACTACGACACAGACAAACAATTGCAGAAAATATCCCTAATGCTAAATACAGTATAAAGAATCTGTTTTTCCCCCTCTTATTATTCCTATTGTTTTATTTCCAGCCCTCTTGCTAGTGGCTGCCTTTGCGGCACTTCAGCTGTGATTAGATGGGCGGGCAAGCAGCTTCCTCTAGAGCTGAAGCCAGCTGGGTGAAAAGACTGGCAAACCCTCAACTCCTGTCTACCCACTGCCTTCGTGGCTGAGTTTATTATCTCCATAGCTCTGTGACATGCCCAGTCTGCGTGAGCTAGGGGTCTCAGAGCACAAGTCAATATTCGGTAGTCAGAGCTCCCTTATTACCGCTCTGTTGCTATGCTTATTTTGATGTAGTCATAACCTAAAAAACTGCCTAATAGCCAAGAGGCTGGGGGGAAGGGAGGAGGAGAGGCAGAGAGAGAGGGTCATCCACTTCTAATGCTGGAAACCCTGTGATAATCTGTTCCATGCATTCAAATGAAAATATGACTTCTTGGCAGAGAATAGCATTATAATGTAAAATCCCATATGCTGTTATACAGTATGTTGCAATCTGTTTTACTGCTGCCTCTATTCTAACGAGTGAATACTGCCAATAAAGCAATTGAAGATAACACTAATTGCTTATTTCTGTGATCCATAATTTTTATGGCTGCCTTATAGCTCTTTAGTCAAATAGATGTTTTTTGGCCTCTCAGATCTAGAACTCATGTACTGTAGTGATTGAGGCTGAAAATCTGCATGCTGGCCTGAGAGATTTTTCTAAGCTGATGAATAGTGTGTGTGTGAGGGGGAAATAATTGAAAAGTGTTAAAGAAAATAGAAGTCTTAAATCAGTCATAACAGGTCATAACACTGGATTTCATCGATATTTTTTAATATAAATTGGGCTCTTTCTCTATCCCTCTTGCTTCTACAGAATCGTCTTTGCTGTGGAGTAATCAGACACTGGTTTTCAAAAATAAAACTCCCTTAAGTTTTTCAGAGCAGCGGTGGCTGCCTGTGTGCTGTTCCAGGCACCTTTGTGACTCCAAGAGACAGAAATTACACCATTCGCATATGAGGCTAGTCAAGTCCTAGTCTTGCTGCTTCAAATCAGGGCTAATCTTGTGAATGACCAGTTCCTTCACTTACAGGGTAGGTCCCATCATCTCCTAGCAGCTCCTGTGTCACTTGAGTCCTCCCCCAAGATTGCAAATCGAAGGTGCAACACTAACCATAAAGTTTTGAAGGCCAATGAAGAGAATGGGCCAGATTCATAACCCGTTTGGGGTGTTCTACAAGGCCCAGTAGAGCTGCCTCTCCGGGCATTCCCACACCATGCTGAGGTTATGCAGCAGCTTCTAAAGCAGCCCCTTGCAGATCAAGGGAAGTGGGTTGTTGAGTCCCAAAAAGACATGTCTCATGGTCACTGTTAGGAAACTGAGCTCACTGTTAATGGGAAGGTCAGAAACTTCTCCTGAATAGACGCTTGCCCACCTGTGCAAAGCTCTGATGTTTAGGG